>NW_020950417.1:616285-632099 GCF_900497805.2 Vombatus ursinus | reverse complement strand
TGTGTGTGTGTGTGTGTGTGTGTGTGTGTGTGTGTGTGTGTGTGTGTTTGCATGTGAATGACCCTGTTCATTCAAAGAAAACCCATTTGTTGCTTTGTGCCTACCTTTGCCTTCGTGTAAAGTTTTGCTGAAAGGTTTCAGTTGCTTTTCATAGAGGATTGCAGTCTGGGTGTATTGGTGTCGTAAAGCAGTCCACGTCTGTTCTAACCTCGTAATCTGTGAGGAAAGATGTCACAGTAACTCTTGGGAAAGTCATGGTCATGTCATTTGGAAATAAACCCTGAGGTTCCCACACAAGTTGGACCAGGCCTAGGCAATTTAACTGCTCCTTCATGAAACATTTTTTTCTTCAAGACCTCTATGGAGGGAGAACCCACTACCTTCTCAGGCAGCGCATTCCAGTTTTTGGATAGCTCCAGTTATTTGAAGGTGTGTTGTTTTTTGTTTTTTTTTTTTTATTTCCTGTCATCAAGCCTAAATTTTCTTTATTGCACCTTTTACTCATTGCTAATAGTTAAGCTCTCTGGGACCAGTCAAAACAAACATAATCCCTTTTCTGCATTACAGCCTTCCAAGTACTTGAAGATGGGCTATACCCAGAAACCATGATGTAAAATCAGAAGGTATCAATCAATACTTTCTTTTTAATATGTTAAGAGCTGAACATAGTATTCCAGATATGATATGATCAGGACCAAGGACAGAGACATCACTATCTACCCCACTATCCAAGGGGAAGGGGGGAGAGACCAACATGTGATTACAGGTACATTTCACTCTGATGCCAATGGTGGCCCAGGCTAATTTCTCTCACACCACCCTCTAAACTTTTCTTCCTTCCTGCTCACACCCTCCCTTCTAAACCAGAGGTTTATTCACTCTTTTCAACCTAAAGTTTTGTCTTTCTATCTCTGCTGTCTCATGCCTTCTCATTTGTCACTACCCTGCCCTAAGAGTTCATGCTCCAATGGAACCAGATATATGTATAGGTTTGGCCAACATCGTGTGTGTGTGTGTGTGTGTGTGTGTGTATGTAGTGTGTACACACGCACACACACACACACAAGCGCAAGTCTGATGCCTTCAGTTGTTACAGAGCCTATTCCCTGCTCCAATTCTGTTATATTTACTTGTCTTTGTAATCGTTATAGTTCTCTGGGTGAGAGTATGTAAGGATTGTTTTGTTTTTCTATCTCCAGAATACAACAGAAAGTTTAATAAATGTTTGTTGAAGTTTGTTGATGGAACAGAAATCAGTTGTACTTTGCCAGCTTTGACCTGGAATCCCCAGGTTTTAAAGTATGTCCATTTTATTCCCAGCAACCCTCACCATTTAAAATCTAACCTCTGCAACTCAGGGGTTAGAAATGTGTCACACTATTGCCAACTTCTTGTGCTGAGAATGAGGAGACCACCTTTAGGGAAGAATAACTGGGGTCATGCCACTTCCACCGACGTAGGGAACTTCCTGCCTATGTAATAAACTAGGGATGTCTGGTAAGTCCCTAACATTTCAAGGATGATATCACAGAGGGTTAATAACCCAGCCCTTTCTTTCACAAAAATCTCACACCACACACACACACACACGCACACACACACACACACACACACACACACACACGCACACACACGCACGCACAAAATCCCCAAGTATGTTGTCAGGAAAGTATTGGGTGTGACCCAGTGGGGTATTTCTCATGTTGGTTCTCCCCCTTGGCTCCTGGAAGGTTTTCTTTAGATATGTAATTCTGGAAGTGCATCATAGTAGATAGCAACCCAATCAAGGGAGGAATGTATATAATGTTAATTCAACCCAAATAAATAATTCTGATAGGATCACAAGATTTCTAGCTAGAAGAAATATCATTTAGTTCAACTCTCTCCTTTGGAAAGCAATGGGAACCAGGTAGCAGGGAGAAGAATATGGGGATTGCTCCCTAAATCTCTGTTGCATTATTATCTTCAGATTGTTGAAACTCTTATCCTCTTATTATATGATGACAGACTTAGTTTAAAAAAAAAATAGGGAAGGCAGAACAACACAAGAGGAGAAGTGGGTTACCTAAATTCACAAAGGTAGTGATTATCACATTGAAAATAGATTTGGAGTTATAGGGAACTTCTAGTCCAGCTTCCTATTTTTTTTTTTTACCCTTAGGTAGGAAGGGGGCCAAATCTGTGATTTTATTAGTGAGGAAACTCCCACTACCGATGCAGCTGTGCTCAGTAATTGTTAGATAATTTATAGTCTTAGAGAATTGCTTAACTAGCACGTGTTAGCAGCAGAATTTAAACCCATATCTTGCTGACTCCAAGTCCTAAGCCAGCTCTCCATTTCCTCCTATACCATGCTGCCTCTCCTCATCTTACACATGAGGAAACTGAGGTCCAGAGAGGAGAAATGCTTCCTCCAGACACCAGCACGACTCCAAAGTCAATGCTCTTCTCACCATACCACACCACCAATGCAAGTTACCCAGAGAGGACATAATATAAAAAAAATGCAGCTTTAAAAAAAATAGGAAATACATTTTAATTGATTTTCCAGAAGCAGCAATGTATTTTGATTTAGTCAGGTAGTTAACAGGCCCCAATGTAATTCTTGGGATGGGGGTGGGGGAGTGGCAAGAAACAACTTTGGCTTCATTAAGTGTGATTGCTCCAATCAATTGAGCTAGTTATAGAGGCCTCACTGGCAGAATGACTTAGATCTGATACTGTCCTCAGTGTAAGGAAAAGTTGACAAGACAGGAATTCCAAAGATGGGTTGACTGGCATTTGACACATGTCTATTCCCTTCTTGATACTTTTTCCACATGACATTGCATTCTCAGGTTCTCTTCCTGTCTTCCTTACTATTTTTTGGTTTCATAGGATTCCAGAACTAAAGGAGACCTCAGAGACCACTTAGTTCAACTTCATCATTTATAGACAAAGAAACTGGGGCCCAGCAAAATTAACTGACTTGTTCAGTCAAAGTCATACAGCTTTTAAGTGTCCAAGCTTGGACTTAACCCCAAATCTCTCTCTGTTCTTCCCGTTACATCACTCTGCCTGCTTTGCCAGCACCTTTACCTTCCTCCTTTAAACATCCTGTGTCCTGGGCCCAACCTGGGTCCTCTTGGTTATCTCCCATAGCTTTAGTCATTGCCTCTTGGAAAGTACTTCATTGACCTATATCTTTTTACATGCCCAACCTCTACAGTCCCACATCTCAGACTGTGCTGGCCCTCTCCTCTAATTGGACATCCAGTTAGCAACTCAAAACTAATAGTTCCAAAACTGACCTCATTTCTCCCTAACCTACCTAGTTCTTCTATTGATGGCACCACCACCACGCTTGCTGGAATAAAAATTTGGAGTCACCTTTGGCTCTTCCCTAATTCTTTACTCACCATGTCACAAGTCTTGTTGCATCTACTTCCAAAAACACATCCCTCCCTTTCCTGTCCACTGCAACCGTCCTCATAAAGGCCCTCATCTTTTGTCACCTCTGCTACAACTAGCCTCCTAATTGGTCTTTCCTTCCTTTAGTCTATCTTTCCACCCATCCATTTGCCACATTACTACTGAGAATCCTCATAGGGCACCAATGTGGTTATTTCCTTATTCTATTAAAAAGCAAATTTCAGTGGCTCCCCAATATCGAATACAGTATAAACTTCTGATTCTCGAATTCACACTCTAACTCCAGCATAAGTGCCTTGCAAACAGCAGGTGTTTAATAAATATTACTGAATTTTATTCATGTATTCTCTTCTCAGTCCTGCCATTCCCTCTTCTTCCATCCCCATTCTCATCCCACCCTATCCTATCTCCCTGCTTTTATTCATGCTGTCTTCCATATTTGGAATGGATTCCCCACTCCTATACTCAATTCTTTTTTTAAGTTCCTCCATTATTTCAGGAAACAACTCAAGATCCATCTCTTTTACTAAGCCTTCCCTGATTCTCCAGTACCTATCCCCAGTTGCAAAGGATGTCTTCCCCTCAGAGCTGGTAAGGTCACATCTCCCACGTCCCTTATGCCTACAGTGTCTAATGAAGAGTAGATGGTAAATAAATATAGAATTGAATTGGTAAAGGTTCTCATGCATTAGACATGTCATAAAAGTTTATAAGTTCCAAATGAGATGCCTTCAGCAGGTTATTTATGTAATCCACTGTCCCTTGGACATGTTTCCCTGTGTTCTAGGCTTCATAGAGTTAAAAAACTACACTGTCAACACATGCAAAGATCCAGACAGAAATATGTTGTTTCTGGCAAAAACAAGCTACCGCATGGCATACCATCCTAATTGGTTTCTCACAAAAAACATTGATTTTTTTTTCCTTTTGGATGACACTCCTCATTGTACATCAGAGGCACTTGCTGACTGTCAGCAATTATCCACTGTTTTAAAAACAGAAAGTACTTTGCACAATACTTTCAGCTGCCCTTGTAATCAAAGGCAGCTTTTATCATGGTTCAATTCAGTTTACTTATTGAATAAAACAGTTAAGAGATTTGCCTGGCTGACAAACCTGTTAAAGAACATTATCTCCACCTATGAGGCCACAGAAGGCAAAACGATCACTTACTTGTGGCATTTCCAAGGCTTTCATGATGGCAGAGAAGGCATACAGGTCTCCCATGGAGTCCTTCAGTTCCACAGCTACCTGAATGATCTTATGGACTGTTGCTGCTCTCTCCTCCAAACTACCTGTGCAGCCCAGGATATCCACTGCTATGCCTATGGCCATCGTGTTGTGTCTGGAAGGGAGAAGGCTTGAAGTCACTCTGGTGGTGGGGTCAACTTGAGTATGGTGACGCCAAGGGCAAACCCATCCCATGAATGTCAAGGACAGCACCGCTGTATTGCTCAAAACTGTTCTCAAGGGTGAAGCACAGTGGCCCAAGAGTCGGGAGACCCAGGCTTCAAGCACTTGGTAGGTAGCTGGGTAGACCATAGACAAGTCATTTAATCTCCCTGAGCCTCAGTTTCCTCATTTGTAAATTGGAGATAGAATTCATTCACTTAACAGGTATTTTAAACATCCACCTTGTACAAGGTATTTAGGGATACAAAGACAAAAAAACAAAGCGGTACCTGCTTGAACTGAATTTGAATATGATCTCACACACTCACTAGCTGTGTGACCCTGGGCAAGTCATTTAACCTGTTTGCCTGACTTTCCTCCTCTGTAAAATGGGAATAATAATAGCACCAACCTCCCAAAATTGTTGATGAGATAATAATTATAAAGTGCTTAGCAAAGTGCCTGGCACATAGTAAATGCTATATATTCTCATATATATATATGTATGTATACACACATATGCCAGCTATTATCATTATTATCAAGGAGCTTATATTATGTTGGAGAAAAATGGCATGTATACAAAATGGCAAAATAATCTTACATAAGGGCTTGGCAAACTTTAAAGCACTTTAAAAAACAAGGAGTTATTATTCCTCAAATATTCAAATCAGTCTGAGGGGTAATTGAGGTAATCCCTTCAGCAATGTGGACTGAAGCCCATCTTGTTGGGAGTCCAGCCCTGCCTATGTTCTCTCCTTATTTCACAATGGGGGTGAGGAGGGGAACTTGAGGCAACTTGCTGGGGAGACTTTGACTTCCTCACTTTCTCTGAACACCCCAAGGACTCCACTGGAGCACAAGGGCTACCCATCGGTTCTCCTTCCCTCTTGTCCGGTGACCAGTTCATCTTTTCTGAATGCACATGTCTTTGATAACGTCCTTTACACCAGTTCTTCCAAGTTCTTTACTTGTTACGTGTCACAGCCTCTTCAGATCGAACAAATGCCTTCTACACTGCCATCTTGAGTGATGGGCATTTTTAATTCTTCAGAGACTATTGTTCCATGACTCAGAGATAGACAACATCAGTAGAATGTTGAAATTTAAAAGACGGGGCTTTGTTCCAAGGGAAAAGTCCCTTCTAAATTTGATTGCACTTATTTCCTCTCATTCCCTAAATTTCTAGTGTTCACATTGTCAGGCGTTTAATATGACTTAAGTGCATGCTTCAACAATTCAACATTTATTAAGCACCTACTGTGTTCCAAGCAATGTTGTGCTGGGGATACATGAAAAATGGGGAACCTGAAAGAATGCACCATAAGAAGGTAATATAACACATACCTAATTATGATAAAGGCTGTAACAAGGGAAAAGACAAGATCCAAAGGGCTGTTGAGGAAATTTTAGGAAGGAAAGCTCACATGTAGCTTAGGGGGATGGAGCAGGGCTCTTCAAGGAGAAGAAGGATTTCAAAAAGAGGAACACATTCCAATCACAAGGGACAGCCTTTGTGAAAGTAAAGAGAAGGCAGAGGAACTTGGGAACTTCCAACACCACAGAAGATGGAATGTTCTGTTGGACTGGGGCATAGATCCCTGTAGAGGACTTCCTGCTTCTTACAAATAATGCTTTAGATGGAAACAGGAACTCATGAGCTTAACCCAGAGGGACTTGCTATCACCTGCTTCTCCATTTACTCCACAAAACTTCACTCCTTTCATAGCAAATCAATGGTTCAGAACAAAATGAGATTGTGCTTTCCCTAACAGACTTTTTCTATCTTTGCTCACAAACTCCCACCATTTTTTCTTCAATCTATTCGCCTTTCAAATGGACAAAGGCCTTTAAGATGAAAAAGAGGCCAGGGTTTAAGAGGTATGAAGAACTAGGAACTCTCTGTCTACACTGTGTTTGGAACACCCCCAGACTCTTCACCAGGGCCATGATTACTGACTCCTGCGTTGATGGACCAGCCGTGCCACCAGCTGCGTACAAAGAGTTCTTTTCTCCCTCAATCTCCCCCTACAGCAGTGACATAAACACAGCTATGATCTCTGAGACTTCCTCTTCAGATTATCTTTGTTGATGTCCAGGAAGTATCTTCTTGCAGATGTCTTCAGAGGAAAAACCTAGCTTTACAGCAGCATGCCAAAGACTGGCATCTCTCTCAAGGCAGACAACTATTAAGCACCTCTTTTGTTTCAAGCAATGCTGTTCCCATTGTGTTGGGGACTCACGATAGATTTATCCATTTTTTTTCTTTCTAAATGTGGTTTCCTGATAAATAAGAGGGGCAGCGTCCTCTTCTACCTGCCTGCCAGGCAAGAGTCAGCAGACTGAAATGAAAAGTGACCAGGAATGTTTACCTTTCAATGATGTCCAGGCGCAGTTGGTGTCCATAAGGCAAGGTAATGAGCTCCAGACCTGAGTTTACTCCCATGATCCTCCTCATCTCTTCAGAGACCTCTAGTATCCTAGCAACCTGTCAAGTAGAAAAACTTAAATATATTAATTTGGGAAGTTGGCTTGACATGACCCTGATCTAATGTGTAGAAAGAGCTACAGAAAAAAACAGGCACACTCAAAAGTATTCTAAGAGTACCCTTATCTAAAAACATATGTGTGTTATACAATGATGTTAACACTAGAAAGTGAAACACTAGGAGAAAACAGGGCAAAAGGGATTGAGTTGTTTGGTCTCCAGAGTTGGCAAGAATGTCCAAAGAAACATTTGAGTAATTTGAGCTCACGTCAAAAGTATCCTAGAGACCTGTTGTAATACTTTACTACCAGTGCCAGATGCGTGTGTGTGTGTGTGTTTGTGTGTGTGTGTGTGTGTGTGTGTGTATTAGACTCCATCAATTTATTGAAAGAATGAGATGGGAATTCCCAAGTTTTCCTTTCCCATAACCTTTGCTATTCCAATTCTCACAAATATGCTGATTATGTCTTAACGATGCTTCTCTTGCAATGAGTAGCTAGCCCCTTTAAATCTGGAAACGATTTGTGCTTTGACACTGGAGGCTTGAGGACCAGGTTTGAAATATGAGTTTCAAGCATCCTAGCATCTTAAATGTAGAGCTGAATGGGACCTTAGAGGTCATCTAATCAAAGACATGTTTGTCCTCTTGCTGAGATTTTTACTTATGGGAATGCTGGTTCTCTGTAACTTTTAAGGAGAGGGGCTAGCCAGCTCTACTTCATGCCTGTATCTTGGGTGTGAAGCCATGAGACCCACCACAATACAATGAAGAAGACAGAGGTATCAGCTACACACTTGTAATTACTATGGAAAGAAATCATAATCAAACAGGATGCTGGAGTCTACCTCTTTACTTTTTTAGCCAAATTCTAGATGCCTCTTCAGGACACATAAGCTGCAAAACAAACATCTGGGAGCTTGGCCTCTGTTATTAACCTTGACCTTTGGTTTAGCAAAGGAACCACTGGGGGTTCTAGAAAATAAATACGCGGAAATTCAGTGACAAGTCCAGGCACAGAAATAATGAGTTCACCTATATGGCCTTCTACTTTTGGGTGCTCTGGGCATCATATCCCCCAGGCGCCATAGTGCATAGAGCATTGGGCTTGGAATCAGGAAGACTCACTCATCTTCATGAGTTCAAATATAGCCTCAGACACTAGGTGTATGACCCTGGGCAAATCACTTAACCCTGTTTGCCTCAGTTTCTTCATCTGTAAAATGAGCTGGAAAATGAAATGGCAAAATACTCCAGTAGCTCTGCCAAGAAAAACCCAAATGGGGTTATGAAGAATCAGACATGACTGAACAACAACAATCTTCCCCCATATACAAAATAAGACCAATTCTCAAAGACTACTAAACCTCTGTCTTTCAGAATTCCTAGTTTCATTCAGAGCTCAGGTCAAGAGCCCCTTACATGGGGTCTTTCCTGATTCATCCTGATTAGTACTTCTTCCTACCAGCTACCCCACCTTGAAATTACCTTATTTTCCCTCACTAGAATATAAACTCTTTGAGGGCAGGGACTATTTTATTTGTATCCCTATCACCTAGCACAGTGCTTGGCACACAGTAGGCACTTAATAAATGCTTGCTGATGAATTGGCAACTATGGAGGAGATAACTGTCTTGATGACAATAGTCAGCATAGTGTGGTTGTCCATTGGGAATTGTTATATGCACAGGAGAAAGAATCCTGGCACAATTCACAAGATCAAATTTACACCTTTGGCCATGGGAGGAAGGTATCTGCCTAGGCATTTGTCATAGCCTATTTGCATCAGAGCTGTTGGCAGCAACTCGGATTTCCCCATGTGTTTCAGAAGCTTAAATCTGTTGTGTCAGTAAAGCCCAATATCTTTATGTGATTTCCTTTAGTTATCATGAACTATTGTAGTCAGAAGAAAAAGTTGTTGGTAAGTTTTAAGTTAAAAGAAAAATCACAATTTAATGTATTCACAAGTAAAGAACCTCTATTTCCAGTGAAAAGACTAAGTAATAATTATAGCTGACAGTTAGAGGCACTTTAAGGTTCACAAAATGCTTTACATCCATTATTGTCTTTGGGCCTCATTGGTACTACTGGATCAAACCCATTTTAGAGAAAAGGAAGCTGAGCCTCGGCAATATGGAAGTGGTTTGCCTTTGTTCACATAGCTAATATCCATGGAGGGATTTGAACCTGACATTGTCTTCTTGACTGCAAGTCAAAAACTACGTAACAGACTTGATGTCCCCTTGTCCTTTTCCTAAATGTTAAAGTTTCTGACTGGTCAACACCTGGCAGCTGACTTTGAGAAAGTAAGGTTGAAGGGCACTAAGAACACCAAAGTCTCCACTTGATTCAGTTCACATAAGCACTTAGTAAAAACCTATTCTGTGCCAGGCTATGAAAATACAAAAACCAAAGTGAAACTTTAATCCTTATATCTTTAGTCCAGGAACTAGGAGCAGTTTAAGGCTGCTGTACTCATAGCTCTATGTCTCTGGATTCATATTTGCAACACCATTGACCAAGAACCATGTGTCTGCAGTATAGCTTCTGAACATCTGTTTATTGTAATGGGGGACCTGGGGTTAAATGCTAGACTCTGCTACTGCTGTGCTAATTATTTAACACCTCTGAGCCTCAGTTTCCTCATCTGTTAAGTAAGGAGGTCAGCTTATGTTGCACAGCTGAGGAAGTTCCTTCCAACTCTAAGTATATGACTATTCTGATTTAAAAGAAAAAATCAGAGATACTGAAAGGGTCCCAGGGTCCCAGTGGCTCTGGGGATCACTGATCTGATTATAGCAGGAACTTGGCTGGGAGTCAGGGACCCTAAATGAGGAGTGACCTTGGGTCTCAGCTGACCTCTGACCATTTCTTCAATTAACCCACTTACAAAGTAAAGATCAATATATCTGTGAGGCCCTGAGCCATATAAACCAAGTAAAAAGCATCCCTGAAATAGTAGAACAGTAAAGTCCGACGTGCTATTCAAAGCCTGGGAAGTGGTGTTTCTCCCTTGGGGAGAGAAGTGGTAGATGATCATAGGGCAGTGTCCTTAAAGTTCCTCAAATCCAACCTATCTGAAGGTGGGAAGGGGCAAAGGGAAAATGCAGAGCAAACAAGGAGGCTACAGAGCCCTCCAATTATGAAGTGCATTTGAGAGAAGTTTCAGGCACTTGAGAAATCACTGCTGTTCCCTTTGAAAAACTAATTATACTTTCTGGCGTCAGCACTGGAAAAATAACACTTAAATACTTCAATGGCACTTTTCAAACATTAATTACCACCTCCTCCCCACAACTGGAAAATTGTTTTTGTTTTGTTTCCTACATCTTGTTGAAGAAATGGGTAAAAGGATGTTTATAGGAGAGAAAGGGCAGTTATGTATAGGGGTGGGAAGAAAATTTTTCATAGGTTCTGTCCACCCCGCCACTAACCTCCCTTTCCCTAAACACTCTCACCACACTTTATTTTCACAGTATCCCCAAACACTGTAACAACAATAAAACAGTTCATTTTTTTAAAATGTCATACTTTATAAAGCTATAATATTTAAACTATATATCATATATAAATGTTATTTATATATAACTCTACATGTAATTATATACATATGTATGCACACATATAAAACATATAGTTAAAAGGACCTGTTAATGTCCATTTAACCAGCATAAAGGCAAGATCATAGGCTGGTAAACTGCCTTGAAGGTAAGAGATTAGTTCACTTTTCGTCAGTGTGTCTCCAATCTAGAATATTGCCTGACAAACACAAAACACTACATAAATGCTTGACAATCAGTAAACATTTATTAAGCACCTACTATGTGCCAGGCACTGTGCTAAGTACTAGGGATACAAAAAGAGGCAAAAGACAATCCTTGACCACAAGGATCTCACAACCCCATGGGGAAGACAACAAGCAAACAGGTGTACAAACTATATGCAGGACAAACAGGAAATAACAGAGCAAGCACTAGAATTAAGAGAGGTTGGGCTTCCTGTCAATGATGGGATTTTAGTTGGGGCCTGAAGGAAGCCAGGGAAGGCAGTAGGCAAAGATGAGAAGGAAGAGCATTGAAGGCATGGGGGACAGCCAGAAAAAAATGCCTGGAGTCAAAAGACGGAGAGCCTTGTACTTGGAATAGTCAAGAGACCAGTGTCACTGGATCAAAGAGTATGTAGTAGGGAATAAGGTGTAAGGAGGCTAGAAAAGTAAGAGGGGGCTAGGTTATGAAGGGCTTTGAATGCAAAATAAAGGATTTTATATTTGATCTTGGAAGTCATTGGAATTTACTGAGTGGAGGTGACGTGGTCAGAGTTTAGTCACTTTGGTGAGTAAATGGAGGATAGATTTGAGTGGGGAGAGACTTGAGGCAGGCAGAACCACCAGCAGACTATTGCAATAGTCCAAGCATGAAGTTTTGAGAGCTTGGCACTTGGCAGTATCAGAAGACAGAAGAGTATGCTTTTGAGAGATAATGCAAAGGTGAAATCGACAGGCTTTGACAGATTGGATATGGAGGGGTGAGAGATCATGTAAAGTCAAGGAAGAAACCTAGGCTGAAAGCCAAGGAGAATGGAGGATGGTGGTACCCTTGGCAGTAATATGGAAGTTTGCAGGTTAGGGGGGAAGACTTATGGAGAAAGATAATGAATGCTTTCTGTTTGGGGAATGTTGAGCTTAAGGTTCCTACTGGACATCCAGTTCAAGATATTTGAAAGGCAATTAGAGATGTGAGTTTGGAGATCAGCAGAAATGTTGGGACTGGATAGGCAGACTTCAGAATCATCAGCATAGAGATGGTAATTAAATCCATGGGGAGCTGATGAGCTCACCAAATGAAGTAGACTAGAGGGAGAAGAGAAGGGGGCCCAGGACCAAACCCTGAGGGACACCTATATTGAGAGGGTGTGATCTGGATGAAGAATCTTTTCCCTCCTCTACTCTGGCTTACAAAATCCATTCTTTCAACATTCAGATTACACACTGTCTTCTACTTGAGAAGCCTTTTCTAATTCCCACCACCTGGCCCCCAGTCTTCTGTATATACTGAGAGATCACACTGTCTCCAACAAAATATAATCTATTTGAGAACAGGAGCTGCCATTTTGTGATTTGTATCCCAAAGGCCTGGGATAATAGGTGCACATATGTAGGTGCTCATTGACTGGTTGGTTGATTATTTTGTACTCCAATTAAACTCTTTCCCAGTCTCATCCTGCCCTCTCCTCCTTTCCACCCCGCCATTAATCATTGACATTCTTTTCTGATCTTCAAGAACCAGTTCTGGTGCTTTCTTCATGAAGCCTTTTCTAATCCTTTACAGTAACAAGTGACTTCTCTCTCTGAACCTTTTGGACAATCTGACTTTTCCTATATATTTAAAAACATCCTATTTTGTATTAGAGTTATACATATACATATAGATGCCTTATTGCCTTAACTTAAAAGTAAGTTTCATTGAAACTATACTGTTGGATAATGAAATTTGGGACCAGAAGATTGAAAATCTAAATACTCTAATAGCTCTAACTGGTGGAAGTTTCAGAGAGGCATATATATTTAAGCTTCACATAAGGAAAAAATTGCTGACAGAGCTACCCAAAATTGGAATGGCCTGCCTTGGGAGACAATAGGTTCCACCTGACAAGAGGTCTTTAAGTGAAGCCTGGATGATGGATTATCAAACAATCTATGGAGAGGTTGTTTCTCTCTATGGTCATTATCATTCATTCTCTCTGCTTAATGGTCATTAATGTGTCTCCACTGTGCAAATAATGGAATTTATGTCTTTTGTTTGTAAAGCCCTTACCTCTCAAGAGGTAGCAGAGCTTCTTAAGCTTCCTGGCTTAGGCAAGAGCTTAGCATTCAGGTTCAGAGGCCCTGGGTTTAAGTCAACCCTCTGCCACTTACTACCAGTGCAACTATAGGCAAGTCACGCAACTTCTTCTTTGGACTCCGTTTCCTCATCTTCAAAATGAGAGGTTGAAGTAGAAGACCCCGTGGTCTCTTCTGGCTACGAGAATATGAGAATGAATAGAACATTCTCCCCTTCACTTTTCTCACTGCTCTGATAACAGAAAAGGAAAGGACAAGCTCTGTGAGGGGCACCATGTGCTCCCCAGTACAGAACACGTGGAAGCCAGATGTTCCCAGGGCTCACCTTGCCACTTTGGCTGCTTTCTGCTCTGCCTCCGTCCTCTTTCTGAAATCCTGCTTTTTTTTGTTTTGAGGGAAGGGGAGGAGGGAAAGAAAAAGCAATCTTCCATTTCAAAGGAAATTTCTAACATAAGGGCAAGGGGAATTAATAGTGAATTGTGGTCACACCATAGATCAGCCAGGGAAGAGAGGCAGAGACCCCTGTGCCTGACCTTACTACATGTCTAGAGAATGAATGAGCTCCCTGGCAACTTCAAATGGGAGGATGGGAGAATCGACCCTGCCTCCCAGATTTCTGTGACATCCCATGAGAAGGAATGACTTAGAACCAAGCCTGGCTCTGCATCAGCCAGGAATAGAGACCACGGTAACCGTGGTCACCACCCCATCTGTAACCCTCACCACCATCCCGTCAGGCTGCTGGGGCGCCCAGAAAGCGATGCACAGATTAGATATGATACTTCCCTAGGTGTTCCATACACAGATGGGTGTATGGCAGATATGATGCTGCTGAGAGGTACGGCCAGGAGGACTAAACGTACCACAAAAAGGATATGGAGGTTTGCTAATTGTCACAATTGAGAAATAATCTAGCCCCAGCAACAGTGAGATGATTTCACAGCTGCTGCAAGCCAGCAAGATGCTTTCAGTCTTTCCTATCTCTAACTCTTCAGCATGTCAGATAAGGTGGCAATGGTGTTACACTTCACAGGAAATCTAACCTGCTGACAGTCCCCTGAAGAAGGAATTGTCCTTCTTTCCTACAGCTCATACAGGGACGTTGTAAACTACACGAGAAACCTTAGATGCCTGGGAACACATTATAGTCTTGATCCTGAAGTAGATACAATGCCATACATGAGATGTCATCCAATATGAAAAACTCAAGATAATGACGACACCAACAATATAACAACAACAATAACAGTAATAGACATTTATATAGTACTTTAAAATTGACAAAGCACTTTCCCCCTAACTAGTGGTGAGTCCCATCAAGCCTTCTAATGGTCCAATCAGAATTTTACTCACATTCAAATGACTTGGGCAAATGCCCAAATTGAACACCAGTAATAACCACTAGTGTTAATCCAAGTCTATACAACAAATCATATGGGGGGAGGGGGAATCTCATTTTTAGGTCTAAAGTGTTGAATTCGGAGTCCAAGTTCAAATCTTGCTCCTGAAGCAACTTGTTAGCTGTGTGACCATGGGTAAGTCATTTAAGCCTGAGCCTCATCTGAATGATACCTGTGATTACTGCTTCGAAAGGTTAGTGTGGACCTCCGCTTTGCAAACTCTAATGTGCTGCATTATGTCAGTTACTATTATTATTTAATCGCCACCTCAGCCCTCTCTTCTCACAGTTGGATCACAGAGAGTAAGCATCTATCATTCGCTAGTGACATAGGCAACCTCACAGGCTTGAGCAAAAACAAAACATAAACACAAAAAAACAGAAGCCCAAAAGATGGAGACAATGGCTTCCATGCTAGGAATTCCATTCTGTTCCCAAATCAGCATCCTTGCTCAGGATCCTAGTACCAGTTTTAATTGGCAGAGTATATGCCTATAAAAAAAACAAAACAACCAAAACAAAAATAGTAACAAAGATGAAACAAAACACTTACATACATTTTTAGCTTTAAAGGGATGAAAGAAACCCAAGGTCCTTATTACATTTTTTATGTTGCCTAGTGATCCTGAGTTGGTGGCTGTCCTCCTACCCCACCCCAGGACAGGGACTGCTAAGGATGCTGATCTCCATGGAGGCAATGATTTATAATCCCAGAAAGGAAAGTGGGCTTTTACAAATTTGAAACTAATTGTCTCCATTGGGCCACAAATAGGTCCAGTTTTTTTAATGGTCTGCATAGTTATTCAGTTACCAGTTTCTTTATTTGGAGATCATGGCTAGTGGCAGGGCTGGGCTCAAGCTGAGTTGAGATACAAACTTCCTAGAAAAGCCCTTTCAGAATGACTCAATTCAATTCAACAAACATGATGGGCTGTCTGCAGGGCCCAGCACTAAAGATGAGTGATATACAAGGTTTGAGTAAGACAGAGTTCTTGCCTTCAGGGAACCTAGAGTCTAGTGGGGGTGACAGCACGTGTATATGTATGACTATAAAATAAAATAATGTATAGAAAGTTCTTGAGAGAAGCACAAATACAAAGTGCTCTTGAGATACACAGGACAAAAAGCCCATTGCTGACTGGAGAGAGCGGAAGGGGCTTCCTGGAGGAGGTGGCATTTAGGTTGGACTTCAGAACAGAGCTTCTTAACCTGGGATACATGAGTTTGTTGAGAGAGAGGGGTGTGTGTGTGTGTGTGTGTGTGTGTGTGTGTGTGTGTGTGTGTGTG
>NW_020950417.1:573601-616275 GCF_900497805.2 Vombatus ursinus | reverse complement strand
GTGTGTGTGTGTGTGTGTGTGTGTGTGTGTGTGTGTGTGTGTGTGTGTGTGTGTTTAAATATATTTCAATAATAATATAATTAGGTTTTTTGTAATCTGATGTGTTTTATATATTTAAAAATATTATTCTGAGAAGGAGTCTGTAGGCTCCATCAGAATGCCGAAGGGATCCATGACACAACAAAAGTTAAGGATTCCTGAGCTAGATGATTCCTATGGTGCCTTTCAGCTCTAAAAATCTATAAAAATAACTACCAGCCAGCAAAGAAGACCTCTAGTGTTAGTTTCCTAACCCTGGTAGAGGGTATGAGGTATATGCTTGGCCACAGTTTCATCCCCAGGCTCTTCTACCAACCTGCCAATAGAACTGTCCAGGGTAAAGTCCACAAGCTTCCTTCCAAGAGGGCAGGACTGCTCTGACCTCTCACCCCTTTGGTCAATCTCTGCACTCATGGCATCATCAGCCATTTCAGAAATTTCTCATAAGCAAACCACTTAGAAAGAAAGGTGTGGCTAAGTGAAAATATAGAAAAGTCTTTTTTTTTTTCATTTTTTTTCTTCCTGTTTTAAAAGATCCAGGCATTTACCTTGCAGTCCATCTTCAGCATGTGCTTGGCGATGACCTTGGGATCGTTATTGGTGAACAACTCCTTGGCACGTTTCAACATCGATGTTTCCAGAGGCTTGTTTTCAGGAGGAAGGAGTTTGGATTCAAAATCATTGGGCCTGAATGAAGAGACTGTCTCCAGAATGGGTGTCACAAACACCCCGCCACTCTCCTGTCCCTTCTCCATCTGGGCAGCCAACAGAACCCGAGAAGGCCTTGGAGCGTCGTTGTCCAGGATCAGATAGTTGGTGCCAGAGTTTCGGAGTGAGAGGGCCCCATTCTCCTTAGCTTCCAGAGGCTCCCCACAGCCACTCTGGGGACACAGAGCCTGCTTTGTCCCACAGAAGCCAGGGGAAAAGGCAGGATTGAGTTCACAATAGTTTGCCTCAAAGTTGTGCCAAGTGGAAGGAGACTGGGGTGGCTTTAGGAAAGGCACTTTGCTTGGCTTAGGTGGAGGTTTGGGATACAACTGGCTGTCTGATCCTCTCAAGGCTTCCCCGGGGACCTGTGCTTCCAAGGAAACCCTCCGCACCACTGTGGGGCTGAGTGTTGGCTCGCTGCCTGTCCTGAATACTGGGGAATTTGGACAGGGGCTTGTGTCTACTCCAGAGGACTGGGGTGGCAGCTTAGAACCTAGAATTAAAAAAGGAGGGTTAAAAGAGCCCAGTTGTATGAAAAGCAGGGAAAAAAAAGCAACCTCCCCTCTTCCTAGCAAACTCAGCATGAGAGAAAGTATGATATATAAGGCTCCAGACTTAGGAGTTTAAAAGATCAGAGTTCAAATTCCCACCTACTAGCTGTGTGACCTTGGGCAAATTACATAACTTCAGTGCCTCAGTTTCCTCATTTATAAAATGAGAGGGTTGGACTTAACAACCTCTAAGATCCCTTCCTAAATTATGGTCCTATGATTGTGCTTTATTTACATTTCCACATTCATTTCTAGAGAGCCCCTGTTATATATACCTCATCCCCACAGGAAAAGTAATATTTCAATGAATAAGCCAACCAGCAAAGTATCCCATTTCTGGGGGCCATCCCCCGATACTAATGCCTGTTGTCTGCTATCTTCTAATGTCATTTGGGAATCCTTTTAACAATACCCTGTGTTCCCACTCACACGAGGTTAATCCAGTCAAAGCTGGATTATTCCATCCAATGTGGAATATGTGAAGGGAAGTTGATCTTTCATAAAGAGAAAGCAGCTTGTAGGCACTTGGCTTTAGGGGCTCTCAGTCACATCAAAGCCTAGCTACCCATAAAGAGGGGCATGGGGAAGAGAGGCAAAAGTAGCAATAGGCTGGCTACAGAGGATTCAATTTGAGAAAGTTTGGGAAAGAGACCTTTGGTTCCTCCCAGGCTTAACTCTATGAAAAGGTGAACCCCAAATATTTTCATCTGCTCATCTACAGTGGCTAACATCTACATAGTGTTTTAAGATTGGCAAAAACACATTACATACATTATCTCATTTGATCCTCACAACAACCCATTGAAGTAGATGCTATCATTACCCTCAATTTACAAATTAGGAAACTGAGGCCAAAAGAGGTAATGTGATTTGCCCAGAATCACACAAGGCAGGTTTCAAAATCAGATCTTCCTGATGCCAAGTCCATTAACTACCTAGCTGCCTACTACATTTTCTCCCAATTCATCAGTCCATCATTTCTTCATACTCACTTCCTCCTGTTTCTATGTAACACGAGTGCAAACTCATATTCCCTTTAAGGTCTTCAAAGCACTTTATATCTATTAATTATCCCATTTTAGCCCTGTGAGAATGGTGTTATCATCCCCAATTTGTAGATGAGGATACTTTGAATCAGAGAGGTTAGGTGAGTACTAAGTGTTTGAGGCAGGATTCAAAACCAGGTGTAATCTCGGTGATTCTAGGTCGAGCTGTCCACCATGCTACACATAGAGCACTTATGCTTCCAAACACAACAGGCATTATGCAACCTACAAAGAGGTGATGCCGTGAAATGAGTTTCACAGAAAAGGAAGGATGAGCTTATTGTATTTGGGTGACTGTCCTAAGACACACAAGAAGTGGCGAGTGCCTTAACAAGTCCAGCCCCTTAAACACTTCCTGGTCTTAGCTCCTTAAGAATGATAAGTGTGAAAATGCAGATTAATGGGAGGGAGGACAAAAGGGGCATTCTGAGAAACTGCCTTCCCATAAGGGCCATCAAACATCTGTCAGAATCGGCTAATTCAATCTAAAAATGCTCATCTTTATGCAGGGTGGATACAGCATTATGGAGCAGAAAGAGCCTACAAGAAAACTGGGCATCTGAGTTCAAATCCCAGTCCCTCTTAAAAGCTGTGGGTCTATCAGCAAGTCACTTGAATCTCAGTCTCCACAGCTATAAAAGATGGCGGCTATAGAATACCTCTGCTCTTCTACCTGCTTCTTTGGAGGTAACTGTTGGGATAATGTTTCATGCAAGAAAAGGCTCTTACAGTGGAGGGGAAGAGAAGGGAAGTGAGAGGGAATGAATGAATCTTACTCTCATCAGATTTGGCTTAAGGAGGGAATAACATACACACTCAATTGGGTATGGAAACCTATCTTACCCTACAGGAAAATAGGGGGGAAGGGGATATGAGAGGGGATGATAGAGGGGAAGGCAGATTCGGGGAGGGAGTAATCAGAAGCAAACACTTCTGAGGAGGGAAGGGGTCAAAGGAGGGAATAGAATAAATGAGGGCCAGGATAGAATGGAGGGAAATATAGTTTTTCACAACATGACTATTATGGAAGTGTTTTGCATGACTGCACATGTATAACCTATGTTGAGTTGCTTGCCTTCTCAATGAGGGTGGGTGGGCAGGGAGGAAGGGAGAGAATTTGGAACCCAAAGCTTTAAAAACAAGTATTAAAAATTGTTTTTATGTGCAACTGGGAAATAAGATATATAGGCAATGGGGTATAGAAATCTATCCTGTCCTACAGGAAAATAGAAGGGAAAGGGGATAAGAGAAGCGGGGGGAGTGATAGAAGGGAGGACAGATTGGAGTAAGGGGTATTCAGAATGTACACTGTCTTGAGGTTGGGGGAGGGAAGAGATGGGGAGAAAATTTGAAACTCAAAATCTTGTGGACGTGAATGGTGAAAATGAAAATTTAATTAATTAATTTTTAAAAAAGATAATGTTTCATAAACCTTCAAGTACATTGCCTTGAATGTAGTAGGCACTTAAAAATGGTTGACTGAACCAAAACACTGATATTTAAGTATGAATTTATTTAGAGGTGGCACCAGTAGATAGAGTAGATAGAGTGCTGGACCTGGAGTCAGGAAGACTTGAGTTCAGATCTAGCCTCAGACACTCACTGTGTGTTTGACCCTGGGCAAGTCACTTAGCCGCTGTTTGCCTCAGTTTCCTCATTTGTAAAATGGGGATAACAACAGCACTGACCTCGTGCTAATTCTTTCCTTTCCCATTTTTATCACCCCTTCTATTGTGCTAGCAAAGAAAGGGAACGGGGATGGGAGTGGAAAGATCGAATCATGGCCCCCTTTGCATCTGAATTCCTGAGGACGTACCAATTGGCAGGTAACTTTCTGACTGGTGGGCTTTGAGGGACAAGGACCTTTTATCCTGCATGTGATCCAGGCATGCAGGCTGGCTCCCACTTTTTTCTTTATTTCTGAAGAGAGACACAAAGGAAAGTAGAAACATGTCACAAAAGAGAAAAAAATCAAGCAGCATCATAATTAAAAAAAAAATCAGCAGGAAGAACAGTCCTATTGCTAGCAGTGTGAAATCTGCTGATCTGAAGGAGAAAACCAAAGAATGACAAGCGATCAATTGTTACATGTGCCCTCTTTAGTCCCTCAACCCCAGGGAAGACAGGCCAGCTCAGTTCAAATTCTAGTGTGTGTCTGCTTATCTAACCTGTCCCATCCTGTTGAATGAGGCCAAGGGGGAAGTTTCAGGATACTCCCAGGAAAATCAAGCTAACTACTAGGTACCATTTCAACAAAGCCTAAAATTACTTGCAGACTTGGGGCAAATGACTTGTTTTAACTAACGTGCAATTTTCACAGCAGTTTCCCTGTGTCAACAACCGTTACTCCTGAGTTACAAGTTTCAAAGCTGTTGCTGGACCAATTCCTCTTCAGTGCAAATCTCAGTATCCCAGAGATGCCAGTAAAGTCATGGCAGAAACCTCCCTGATTTGCTCCCACTCACTGGCAGGGGACTCCTCAGATGGCTGAGAGCCTGGGGAAGATTTTGTTTTTTAAAGGTGACCCTCCGACACCAGCATTGAATCACAGGGACTAGGAGTTGGAAGGAACATCAAAGGCCTTCTGGTTCAATCCTCTCATCTCACAGAGAAAAAATTGAGGTTAAGTGTCTTGACCAAAGTCAAAGCCAGTAGTCAGCACCAGAGAGGTAGGATTTGAACCGTGGTCCTCTTCCTCCAGAATCACTGCTCTTTCCCCTGTACACGAGTTGACTAGTCCCAGGCAATGCAAGGTCCATTGAAGGACTTAATTAGGGCCCTAGGAGCTATGCCTCCTTGGCTTCCTCGTTTTCCATGAATCAGGAACAATCCCTCTAAATAAAAGAGGGGCTGCAAAGCTGCATTTTGCTAATCTACTCCCAGCCAAGTTGTAATTGAATGCCACCAGCTCTGAACATTCCTGAACTGTGGCCCTAGAGTGCTCAGAAAGGAGGAGGGAAGTTCTTTTTTTTTTTTTTCCTACCTTTGTAGGCCTCAAAGAAAAAAAAAATCCCCAACCCTTCAACAACAGAGGCATTCCTCGAAACCAGCAACCCCTCGATGATAAACGGGGGCAGAGAGTAATCTCCAAAGGGAAATAGTTTTAGTAAAGTGATACTCTAACTCCGGAGCAGAGCAATCACTGCAGGCAGGACAGCTGAGCCCTGCCATCCTGTCCCGTCCCGGAACAGGGTCTGGAATGTAACCTGACAACATAAATGCCAATCATTGGCTCCGGACACTGTCACATGCTATGGGCTGCCAGGGAGGATGGAGTAGAGGAAGTCTTGGGCACCATCTGGAGTTCATGGTTTACTCCAGGCAATAGTTCACAATGGGGCAAGATGCCATCACCTGGAGAGTTCTTCTACCAGTTCCAAACCCCAACACTCCCCACTATACACACACACACACACACACACACACACACACACACACACACACACAGAGGCAGCCATACCAACAGACAACCATACACACACACACACCTCTCTTTATACCAGATCCAACTCCTAAGATCACAGAATTTAGAGTTAAAAGGGATCTTACAGACCAGCACCCATCCCTGCCATTTTACAGACAAAGAAACTGATGTCTGGAGAATTTATATGACTTTGCCCATGGACTATAGAAGAGTCAGGATTAGAATCCAGGGGGAGAAGTGGCTTAAAATATCTGTTGTCTGAAAAAGATCTGGGGGTTTTAGTGGATTTCAAGCTCAATAATAGTCCACAATGTAATAATGAATCAAAAACTTGATTCTAATTATTCTTTTCTCTTTTAAGAGGCAACATGGCACAGTAAAAAGGACATTGGCTCTGGAATCATAAAACCTAGGTTTCAATCCCAGCTCTGCCCTTTTCTTGTGCGGCCTTGGGACAGCCAACTTTATTCAATTTTCTTATCTGTACAATGAGTGAGATGGACTAGATGACCACTCAAGTCCCCTCGAGCTCGAAAACTACGATACCATCAGGTCTTCTTCCCTCTCTAAGACTTCCCAAAGTTTAATCATTCGCCCTCAGGTCGTCTTCCTTGGAGATCTCATCCATTCTTCCCTATTTGCATACCCTGCCCTAATTACTCCTCTGGACTCAAGACCCAAATTTCCAACTGTCTGGTGCCATTCCCTTTAATTCAACATACCTGAAAAGTAACTACTCATTGTTCCTTCTTACCTACCCAATAACTATATTAGTGGTAGCACCCATGTCCCTGATATCCTCAGTCACCTGCCTTCTCCTTCATATCTAGTTTGTTGCCAACGTCCTACTGAGTCTTCTTTCCTAGCACCTCTCACACCTTCTTTTCCATGTCCACCTCTACCACCAGCCTGATCACCTCACATCAGGAGACCAGAAGGAGGCAATCCTTTAGCCAGGTGGGATCCAAAGAAGGCTTTGCAGAAGATGGGATTTGGTTTGGGTTTTAAAGGAAAAGTAGGTTATTAATCAAAATCTTGTAAAAATGGATGTTGAAAACTATCTTTGCATGTAGTTGGAAAAAATAAAATACCATTAAGTGGGGGGGGGGGGCGGGGAAGTAGGATTTGGCTACTCAGAGTTGGGTTGGGCGTTCCAGGAAGTGG
Source organism: Vombatus ursinus (assembly GCF_900497805.2). NCBI lineage: Eukaryota > Metazoa > Chordata > Mammalia > Diprotodontia > Vombatidae > Vombatus > Vombatus ursinus. The sequence continues at coordinate 609,343 of NW_020950417.1, read as the reverse complement.
AAATGCATGAACAAAGACTAAAGGTAGGAAAGCACAAGGGATATTCTGAGACTGAGCAAATCAGTGGGATATGTAGGGCACATTGGTTTATCTATAGGATCTTTTTCTTCCTAACCATTGTGCTGCACACTGCCAGAAGACTGGGTATTCAGTCGTCATCACCCCATACAGGTTTTCTTAATAAAGATACTGGAGTGGTTTGTTACTTCCTTTTCCAACTCATTTAACAGATAAAGAAACCAAGGCAAACAAGGTTAAGTGACTTGCCCAGGGTCACAAAGCTCGTTAAGTGTCTGAGGCTGTATCTGAACTCAGTTCTTCCTGATGTCAGGCCTGGTGCTCTATTCACTGTACCACCTAGCTGCCAGAAGATTAGGACTGGGATGGGAACTGGACTTGAGATTTCACTGGTATAGGAAATTCCTGAATAAGAAAAATCCTCCTAAGAAATGCAGACTGGCATCTTCTCTGTGCCCCGCCCCCTAAGCAATGGGAAGTTAAATAACTTGCCCCACATCTCACAGCTGGTATCTATAAGAAATGGCACTTGAATCCAGGTCTTTGTGGGTCCAAGGCTGGCTCACTATCCACTCTACTATAATGCCTTCTTGCCAGAAGATTAATAATCCTAAAACATTACTTTGATCATGTCACTACTCAAAAACTTTTAATAGCTCTCCAGTGGCTATAGGACAAAATTTCAATTCCTTGGTCTAGAATTTAAGACTTTCCACAGTCTTGCCCAACCTACCATTCCAGACTCCCTTAAGTAAACCCTACCCCCAGGTCATATTCATTTATTCACCATCCCCTGAACACTTCTAGACTTTCCTGTCTCTGTATTTTACTCATGCCATGCCACTTCCGTGGAAGGCCTAAGTCAGGGCGTGTTTAACTTTTTACCTATCCGTATCTGGAAGCTTCTAGGCAGGGAATGTTAACTCCTAAATGGGCCTTTGCTCATCCACCCCTCTCCATTTTTTAATGCTCTCTCCCTCTTTAAATTATCTTGTATCATTTAGTATATGCATTGTTTTTACTTATCTCTATTAGTATAGTGGAATGAATGCCGGCTCTGAAGAACCTGTGTTGAAATCCCATCTCAGACATGGACTACCTGTGTGACCTTGGAAAAAATCACTTCATGGCCTTGGTCTTCAGTTTACACATTTGTAAAATGAAGGGGTTGAATGAGACAGCCTCTGAGGTCCCTTCTAGTCCTGTGATCTGTGTATGTGTAATACCTGTTCCAACAGAATCTAAGCTCCTTGAGGGGAGAAACTGTTTGGGTCTTGGGACCATATCCCCAGTGCCAATCAAAGGGCCTTGCACATAGCCAATATTTAATATGTTTTTTGAACTGAATTTAACTGAACATCTTAGACTTTTTCACATGCTTCTCAGTTCCTAAAATAGCAACTTAAGCTCTTAATCTCTCTATAGGCTTGATTTGAATGAACTTACCTTAGAAGATTTCCTCTGGCCAAACTCTGTTCTCGAGATGGCGCATTGCACATATTGAGGCTCAGTCTTTTTGTGCTTTCTATTTTTCCCTCTGAGAGGCTGTATTCCCTTGACCGGGCAGGAGAAGTGCCATACCTCTCCTCCAGACACCTCAGTGGTACAGTCCTGTTGATGGGCTGAAAAATAATAGCCCCGCTCTGTTGGGATATTGGTCGACGATTCCCCACGTAGCACCTGACTAAGCCTGGGATGGTGTCAAAGCTTTCCTGATCAAACTGATACTGGATACGGCAGTAGGCTTCATTGAGACGGAGAATTGTCTTACTGATCTTGAAATGTTGGGCTGTATTCTTCCACTGACAGGTCAAGACGAAGTTTCCAGGACTAGAGAGAGAATCCCGCACCAAGAAGTCTCCATCTCGCTGCACAAGACTCTCTGATACCTTTAGGATGAAACCACACAGGAGAGAGAAACAGGGGAGTCAATCTTACACACCATATGTTATCATTAACTGCCCACATTTCTTCAGACGTAACTACTGATGATGCTAAAATTTGCTTTTGTGCTTTCCACTTTTGTTTTCCAAAATGGCAGACTACTAGACTATAAAATTCATATTATGTTAGGCAAATAAACTTTTTGGGATAGAATGAGGAGGAAATGGTATTTGATATCTTTTTCTCTCAAGATGTATGTGTTTTATATGGACCATAAGCAAAACTATCTATTTCTTTGTTTTTCTCTGCTCTCCAAGCTCTTTGGACTTTCCAGTGTCTAGTAAATGCAAATCCAGTTTTATCTACCATGGTCAAGGAATGGAGGTATTTTAGCTAAACAAATAATCTAGGTAAAAGAGAATTACCATATAGATCATAATTTCTTTTTTTAAGTATTTTTTTTATTCTAATCACCCCAAAAAGAAAGCATTTCCAAATAATCAGCAGAACACAGAAAGGGGACTATATATCAAACTGTAAAATTGCTATTTCAAACTGCTTGCTTCTGGAGAGGAAAAAATATAATAAAAACTATATAATGTAATATAAAATCTACATATCACTTTCAAAGTTGTTCTGCCTCCTGTGTTTCCTGCTGAACTTCCTTCTTTTCCCTTCTGCACATTTAAAAAAATGTTACAATGGCCTTTTGGGGAAGCATCTCTATTGCTGATCCCACCTTCTACCCTGTAACCCTTCCCTCTGTTCATAACTGAAAGAAAAAAAGAAAGAAAGAAATCCTTGTTACATATAAGCTGAGTCAAACAAACTGAAGCCATGTCCAAATAAATATAGGTCTCACAACTTTGGCCATAAATATGTCTTCTCTTCCTCCTCAAGTCTTTTGCCTCATGTAACATGCTTCCTTTTAAGTCTTCTGAAGATACGGTTGGTCATTTCACTGATCGGAGTTCTTACGTCCTTCAAAGTTGTTTTTCTTTACAATGTTGTTGTCCTGGTCCTTGGCATTTCTTTCACAGACATTCACACACCACAACTTGTTCAGCCATTCCCCAACTGATGGCTCCCTCCTTAGATTCTAGTTTTTTTGTTTCTCTTACCCCATCCCTTTCAGGATGAGGAAACTGTTTTCCTGGGACTATTCTCTTTCCAGTATTATTTTTCTTCCTTTTTTACCTTTTTACCCCCAACCTCACCCCCCCATTCCCTGCTTGAGTTTGATATATTTTTTAACATGAGTTTTTGTTGATGTCTTTTTTAAAATATAATTTCCCTAGTATCCTTTCCCAACACTGACAGCCAAACCATACAACAAATAGTATCTTTTAAAGAAAAAAAAAGAGAAAAAAATAGTGTAACTGATCAATACATAGAAAAAGTCTGAAAATATGTGCTATGTACAACACTTGTGGGCCTCCTACCTCTTCAAAGGAGTGGGTGAAAAGGCCTTCTCATATCTCTTCTTTTGAGCCATGCTTATTGTTTACAATTTTGTTATATTCATTTTTGACTTGTGTGTGACTGTTCTTTTCAATTACGTTACTGTGGTCATTTTGCACGTTGTGTTCATGTGTACATTTCTTTCTTGGTTCTGCTTACTTCACTCTCCATCAGTTCATATAGATCTTTCCGTGCTTCTCTGTATTTATTACATTCATCATTTCTTATAGGACAATAATATTCTATTACATTTATGTACCACGATTTGTATTGTTGCTGTTGTTGTTCAGTCATTTTTCAGTCATGTTCCACTCTTCATGACCCCATTTGGGGCTTTCTTGGCAAAAATACTGGACTGGTTTGCCATTTCCTTTTCCAGCTCATTTTACAGATGAGGAAACTGAGGCAAACAGGGTTAAGTGACTTGCCCAAGGTCACACAACTAGGAAGTGTCTGAGTCTGGATTTGAACTCGGTTCTTCCTGACTCCAGGCCCAGAGCTCTATCTCCTGCTCACCTACCTGCCGCCAGCCATTCCCTAATTAATGAGCATCTTCTTTGTTTCCAATTCTTGGCTATCACAAAAAGTGCTGCTTTTGGTATACCAATATTTTGGTGTATATGGGAACTTCCTTGTTATCAATGACATCTTTGGAATATAGGCTTATATTTCTGAGTCAAAGGGCATGGACATTTTAGTCATTTTATTTACATAATTCCAAACTGCTTCCACTGAATCACTAGTTCCACCAACAATGCACCAATGTGCCTATCTTCCTACAACCCTTCCAACATTAACTATTCCCATCTCTTACCATCTTTGCCAATTTGCAATGTAGGGTTTATACTCAGGGCTGTTTTTATTTATATTTTTCTTATCATTAGTGATTTAGAGAGTATGATTCATTCCTCCACCAAACTGTGTGTATATGCATTCAACCCTCCCTTGTCCATTTCAGATAAGAGTGATGGTCATCTGATGCCCTCCCCTTCCACCTGGTTCCTCCATGTTTCTATATTTTCTCATATACCCCAATTATGAGAAAGAACAGGTTCTACTCCCTTATTCATCCTTTCTACACTACTAAATTCCTTTTATCCTCTTCTCTTTTCCTTCCTTTCTTCAAACTCTTAAAATAAAACCAATCTACCCCTGAGTACTTTTTAAAAATATATTTAACTATCTTAATATTCTTTAAAGACATTTGTGTTCTGAAGGGACACTTATTTCTAGCATCATACTGCTCCTTCCAATTGCTCAAATAAATTTACCTTTCTAGGTCTTTCTTTATTCTTGTGTATTTCAGAGTTCCTACTCAATTCTATTCTTTTCATCAGAAATGCTTGAAAGTCTTCTATCTCATAAAAGGTCCATTTCCTTCCCTATAAGATTTTCAAGTGTAATGTTCTAGGTTGTAAGTCTCTATCTTTTGTCTTTTGGAATATTAAATTCCAAGGTCTCCTATTATTTGTGTGATCCTAACTGGTTCCTAGATATTTGTACTACTTCTAAGCCTTGCAATATTTTTCCTTTGACTTGTGAGCTCTGAATTTTGGCTGTGACATTCCTAAGATTTTTCTTTTCTTTTCTTTTCTTTTTTTCCAGAAGGTGATGGGTAGATTCTCTTTACCTTCCTTTTGCCTTCTGATTTCAATAAATCTGGGCAGTTTTCATTTATGACTTCTTGAAATATGGTATCCAGGATTTGAAAACCATGATTTTCAGAAAGTCCAGTGATTTTTTTTTTTGACAAGGCAATTGGGGTTAAGTGACTTGCCTAGAGTCACACAGCTAGTAAGTATCATGTGTCTGAGGCTGAATTTGAACTCAGGTCCTCCTGACTCCAGGGCTGGTGCTCTATCCACTAATTCCAGTGGTTCTTTAATTATCTTTCCTTGACTCGTTTTCTAGGTCTGTTACTTCTGATATCTTAATTTCCTTCTACTTTCTCAATAATTTGATTTTGTTCTCTTTTTCTCCTTCTTCTAACTATTTAATACAGTAGTCTTTATGGAAAACCCATTTTTTTCCCTTTGAGACTTTCTTTGCAACTGTAACAGTTATTCTGGTCTTCTTGTGATCTACAGTAACCTTATATACTGGTCAGCGTCTCCTTCGGTTTACTCTCATCTCTAGCTTTAATTCCTGAACTGGGCCTTTGTGCCAAGGCAAGGCTCCGCTCCTGCTGTGCTTTTGGGTGAGACGGTTAGTCAAGCCCTGGGTCCCAGTGCTGATTTCTACCTCACAGGGTTAGGCCCTCCTGGATTTCTGAGGTTCAGAGTGTTGGATCTTCAGGTCCTTCAATGGCATCCCGGTATAGAATTCCCTAATCCTACAGATAGGGAAACTGAGGTGCAGAGGGATTAAATGACTTGCCTAGAGTCACTAACAATGTTAATGGCAGAGTCCAATGTAATGGACTACAAAGAACCCAGATTTCCTGATACTCTGAATATAATATACTTATATTAAAACTCTACCCCCCCAAAAAAACTACCAAATAAGGTCATTAAGTCCCCATATAGCCAATCTTTCCTTCAATATATTTGTATTTATTTCATTAAATATTTCCCAATTACATGTAAAGAAAATTTTTAGCACTCATTTTGTAAAATTTTGAGTTCCAAAGTCTTTCCTTCTCCCCCCCTTTGAAAAGGCAAGCAATTTTAGATCAATTATACATATGAAGCCGTGCAAAACATATTTCCATATTAGCCATGCTACAAAAGAAAACAAAAACAAAAAAAAACTCCAAGAAAAATAAAGAAAGTAAAAAAAAGTATGCTTCAGTCTATACTCAGAATTTATCAATTTTCTCACTTTGGAGGTGGTTAGCATTTTTCATCAAGGGTCCTTTGGAATTGTCTTAGATCATTGGCTTGATCAGAATAGCTACGTCTTTCATGGTTGATCATCCTTACAGTATTGTATATAGCCAATCTTTTACCAAGTCTTATCATTTCTATCTTCCCAACATCTCTTGCATATATCCCTTTTTCTCCGCTTACACAGCCCGGCACATGCCCTCATCAACTTATACCTGGGCAACTATGATCAAGCTCTTCTAGGAAACATTTAATAAATGCTTCATGTATCTACCTGGTTGGTCTCCCTGTCTTGATTCTATCCCCACTCCTGGTTATTACTCTACTCAGCTGCCAAAATGATCTTCCTAAAGCTTAGATCTGACTCTATCACTCCCCACCATTCAATAAACTCAAATGGTTCCCCATTACTTCCAGGATCAAGTAGAATGCTTTGTTTGTTTTTTTTAAAGCCCTTCCCGATCTGGCCCCTTCCTATCTTCTTAGTTTTTCCACTTTACTCCCTTACTCAAGCTACAGTCCAGCTGCACTGCCCTTGCTTTTCCTCCAGTGGGACACCCCATGTCCAAATTCTGTGCCTTGGCATGGTTTATCTTCCACGTCAGTCAATCATTAAACATTTAGTAAATGTGCTTGCTCTCAAGGAGCTTCCCAATGGCTAGGGGAAGACAATAAGAAAAAGAAGCTAAAAGGTAAAGGTGGTGCGTGGGATGGGGGGAGGACTGGGAAGGTACCAGACAAGAGGCATGGTGGGAAAGTCAGAGAGGTCCCAAAGCAGTGCAGCCAGGTAGGACATGAGGAGCTGTTCTGAGCTGAGCTCCCTTCTTAAATGGAAGCTCTTCATTTTATGTTGCATCTTCTCTTTACCTCCATCTCCTAGATTCCCTGGTTTCCTTCAAGACTGAGTTCAAATTCTACCAACTGCAGGAAGCCTTCCCTAGTCCTCCTCCACTGTTAGTGCCTTTCCTCTGGTGCTAATTTTCATTTAACACTGTAATCTTGTATGTACATAGTGATCCTTCTCATCCGTCCACCCACCATTAGAATGTTGAATTGCTCAAAGGTAGGGACCCCAATATCCTCAGTACAGTGTTGGCACATAGTAAGTCCTTAATAAATGCTTGTTGACTGACTGAGGTTCCTGCCAGCTCTGAGATTTTGTTTGATAATTTAGTTTTTCTTCTGAATTAGTCAAATTTGTTACTGTTGAGTGTTTCAGTCATATCCAACTCTTTGTGACCCCATTTGGGGTTTTCTTGGCAAAGATACTAGAATGGTTTGCCATTTTCTTCTGTAGCTTATTTTACAGATGAGGAAACTGAGGCAAACAGAAGTTAAGGGACTTCCTCAGGGTCACACAGCTAGTAAGTGTGTGAGGCCTGATTTAAACTCAGGTCTTCTTGATTCCAGGCCTGGCACTCTATCCATTGCTCCACTTAACTGCCTGTGAGTTAGTCAAAAGGCATTTCAATTGTTATGATGCCTTAGGATCACCATTAATGAACATCAATTATCTTATTGAGGTATTCAGTTTAGGTGGCATAATGAGGTAATTAGGTGGTTAAGTGCATAGAGTACTGGGCTTGGAGTGAGAAAGGCCTAAGATCAAATCTTGTCTCAAACATTTATTAACCATGTGACCTTGGATAAGTCATTAACTGCTGTCTCGGTTTTATCATCTGTAAAATAAGGGATTTAGACTCGATAACCTCCAAGATCCCTTCTGGCTCTAAATCTATGATGTTATACACATAATTCTGAATAATGAAGAGTTTGTTGTATATGGCATAACTAACTTTTTTTGTGATGATGTTTGTGACATAGGTTCCAAAAGTTACATCGCTGTCACAGATTATCAGAAATGGAGAAGAATCCTTAGACAACATCCATTGGTTCAAGAGAAGTAGCTATTAGTTTCAGGAAGAATACAAAGTAGCTGCTTTAAAGTAGCGTCTTTGTTAGTGCTAAAAATGTCTACTGCATATATATATATACACACATATATATACATATATAAGATTCAAAGCTGAATACACGTACACACATATATTTATAAATCTCTATTTCTATCCATCTCTACCTATAGAGATAGAGATTTGGATATCTGTATATCTTTATCTATGTAGATATCTATATAGGTATTTATATCTATCACTATCTCTAGATATCTTTATATATTACATTATATGTATATATTATAGATATGTTATATGTATCTAACTATATATCTATATCTATCTACATCTATGCACATGTATGTATATCTATTGCATATATAAAATACATACATATACACATCTTTGTGTATGTATATTATATACATGCATACATACATACATATGAATGAAAATAAAAAGACTTCCTGTTTGTTTGTTTGGTTTTTTTTTTAATCTCAATCCGGCTCTGTTTACCAAGTTCTCGGAATGAGCTAAAACCAAAATGGACTTTGAATTTCTGACCCTGACACTTCCCTATGGTTTCTTTATAGAAACGGGTGTGTTAAGTAAACAGTACGCTGCACATGATGCAGATTGTCCAGCTAGGATCTCTTTTGTTTTAACCACACAGGAGCTCTTAACAAGGTCTCAGAATGTAGTAGCTTGAAGTAGCTCAGCTGGACATTTGCCTGGGAAAGTCTACCTTCTCTATTTGCTCTGAAGTGGAGAAAGAGACAGAGAGACAAGAGAGGTCCGGAAATGAGAGATACCTGTCGAGGAATGCGCCCGTGATACCAGGCATGGCTGCGTAAGTCTTCACCGCTAAGCTGCAGCTCTTCCTCCAGCTCCTTCTTCAGCAGCTTCTCTGGGGTCCTGTCCATAATGTGTCTTTCCTTGGAGAACTGCAATAAAAGGCATCAGCGGTGACTTTGCTTTCCCTAAACCATTCATCCCACCTGGCATGTTATACCCCACGGCCCACGGGCCAGCCACCTGCTTCAATAGCCAAGCTAGCACTTGCCAAAACTTCAGGTTTAGTTCAGATCAAGGAACTTAGATAAAAGCTTCAGTCCACAGTGACCTTTCATTCTGCCAACCACTAATGTGTCATAAAAATGTCATCTCTGCATGGGGAACATGGCAGGAAGTCCTGCCAAAGTCCTTGCTTTAGTCAGCTAGCTAAGGAGGCAGGTACCTTTAATATCATCTGGAGTCCAGCAGGAAGGGCCCAGGTAGACTTAAAGGGTGGCTGCTGCAGGTGGGGCCTGTCTGGTACATTCCTTTAAGGATCAGGTTCCTCTGTGATTTTCTCATTTTACCTCATGATGACACCAGAGGAGGAAACAGTATGGTACTTAATAAAAGAACCTGGGTTCAAATCCTGTCTCCAAAATTTACTGAGTAACTTCCAGCAAGTCATTTAACCTCTACAGGCCTCAGTTTCCCCATCTATAAAATGAGGGGGTTGGCCTAGATGGTTTCTGAGGTCCTTTCCAGCTCTCTATCAATGATCCTCTGCCCTCTTTTGGCTTCATGCTGGCAGAGGTGAAACATTCTGAATGTGAGAGGACAATGTTTCCAGGCATCATTCTGAATCCTCAATCATCTGGAATGTGTAGACCCAAACTTGGAATTTGGTTAGGTGGGAATGTTCTAAAATTCTGGTGCAACAGATTTTCTGGCTCTAAAGGAAAGAAGTTCACTAATGGTTCACCAGAATCACAATATTACACTATCAAAACAAATATCTACAAGCCCTGGAAAGGCTTGGAGAATCGCTGAAGTGGTAAGCATTCATTAAGCACCTACTATGCGCTAGGAAGAGGGGGCCCAGACACAAACATTAACCCCTCAAAGAGCTCACTAGAAAAGTAAGAGAACTTATTTGCTCTCTGGAGGCAGAAGGGATGACGTACAATTCTCTTTCTTTTCAAGGGAGGAGAAGGAAACCCAATGAGGAGAAACCATTTGGCCATGGTTACTGATGTCCTCAGCACCTGCCTCAGGAATCAAATCATTTCCTCTGATTCCAAGTCTGGTCTCTTGCTATTTGGTATGTGTAGACAAGGGGAATTATACCCAATCTCTTCATCACTCAAGAAAATGCTGGAATCCTACACATGGAATCCTAGCCTACTCCTTCCATATCCTGAACCAGTTCAAGAGGAGGCATCTCAGCCTGGGAGGACAGATGAGAGGTAGAAATCAATAGAGAGGAAAAAAGTCACATGTGTTGGCTCCTCAGGATATGTTTGGGTCTAACTTAGAGGCTCTAGAAAGCCAGCTATTCTGCATTCATAAATGTGAAATAATAATAATAATAAATAATAGCCAGCATGGTAGTGGATAGAGAACTGGTCTAGAGCCAGGAAGCCCCAGCTCTGACACATACTAGCTGTGTGACCTTGGGTAGGTCATAATCCTTCAGTCCTCTGGGTAACCTGCTAAGACAGGGGTCCATGAATTTGTTTTTAATAACTATATTTCAATAGAATTGTCTTCCTTTGTAATTCTATGTATTTTATTTTGTCCATTATAAAACACTGTTCTGAGAGGGGTCCATAGGTTTTCACCAGACTGCCACAGGGGTCTAAGACACACACACACACACACACACACACAAATATTAAGAATCTCTCCTTTAGGGGCAGCTAGATGGCATAATGAATAGAGCACCTGCCCTGGAGTCAGGAGGACCTGAGTACAAATCCAGCCTCAGACACATGATACTAGCTGTGTGAACCAGGGCAAGTCATTTAACCATGATTGCCTCACCCCTAAAAAAAATTAAAAAAAAAAAAGAATCTCTCCTTTAAGGAAATGTGGATAAGAGTGAGTCTCTTCGCTGGGAATTCATTATATCAATGAAATCATCACTCTAATCCAAAATAACAATAGTATAACCACTGACATTTCTCTAATACTTTAAAATGTATAAAGCATTTTTTCTCACAACCACTCCAGGAACGTAACAATGTATTATCAGCCCCATTTTGTAAGAGGAAACTGAGGCTCGTGGTCATAGAGATAGCCAGGATTCAGACCCAAATCTCCTTGGTGCCTACAGAATGAGCAACTACTTTCAAGGTTTACCAGACCACCAACTTCTTGTAATCCAAATCCTCCCAAAGAATCTCTCAATAAGTCATGGATAATCAACACATAGAGTTCATTTTCTCTACTCCAGGAGATAATATTTGTAAAGCACTTAGCACAGTGTCTGGTACACAGTGGGCTTTTTATAAATACTTGTTCCCCTTCCCCCACCTCTGGGAAAAAGAAATTAAGGGAAGATCACGGCGTCTCTTTGAAAAGTTCACCCCTCTGCCTTTAGGCCACCCCATACTGAGGCAGTCCTGGTTAAAGACCTCAGAAGTAGGAGATGCCATGCCTTGCTTCAATGTTCTTTTCCACAGCATGATCTCCCATTCAGCCCTGCATTTCAGGCCCCCCACAATCTGGCTCCATCCAAACTTTCCAAGTATTTGAATACTATCCTCCACCATTTCTCGGTTCCCCAAAATGCAGGATTTCTTCCATCTCCCACTTTCCTGTATTTACCCAAGGCCCGTCTGGAATGCACTCCCTCCCTCCTCATCTCTGCCTCTTCAGGATCCTTATCATCCTTCAAGGCATAGTCCAGAGATTCCCCTCCCCCTCTTCTTTAAACCTTTCCCAGAGTCTCCCTAGTTGTTAGCGTTTTTTTCCATCTAACAGCATTATGTGTAGTTGAGTCTTTTGTGTTCAGGTAGAACATAAGCTTCTTGAGGGAAGGGGCTGTTTCCCCTAGCAGAGCTCCTGGCCCAAAAAAGGCCTAAATAAACATTTATTGAACTGAATTGAATCATTCTACATGTAAAATTTCAGCCCTTAGTGGTTCATTCAGTAAGGACTTACCATATTTACTTGCACATTGCTACTCTTGGTATTTTCTTCCCCTGTTTTTGAAGAGGTAATTTCCTCCTGACAGCCTGCTCCTACTTATGCCTCCTCACAGTAAAAATGTTAGCATTTTATGAAACTGGTTTCGGCAAAATTTACCCACTTGTATACACACTTAATCAATGTCGGTCTAACGAATGAATCAAGGTTATTACTGGCTGTTCCTGTTGGATTGGGAACAAGTAGTAAGATTTCTGACTATCAGGGTTTTCTCCAACAAGGATGATGTGATATGTTTTCACAGCAGCTGCCACGGAAGATACTGTTTTGTCTGCTTCCCTGATAACAGTCTGAAATCTGGGTTAATGGTGTGTTCTTTTGTGCTCCTGTTGGTAATAGGAAGGCAACTACTCCCCGGTTGTTGGGTTTTTTCCCTAGGAAAATAGTATATACAATTCCTAGCTATCTATAGATATATCTGAGCTAGTTGCTTGGCCCCAGAAGACAGAATTAAAATGGGCAGAAATTGCAATGAGGCCAGGCATGGTAACACACATTTGCAGTTCTTGTTACTGGGAAGTCAGAGGCTAGGGGGTTGCTTGCATTTGGGAATTTGGAGGTGAAGAAGGAGGAATGCTGATTAGGTGTCCATGTTAAGTCCCATACTAATATGGTGAGCCCCAGGAGCAGAGGGAACCCGCTAGGTTGCCTGAGGAGGAGTCAACTAGCCCAGGGCAGAAACAGAGCAGGAAAACAATCAGTATTGGGATTGGGCCCATGAGTGGCTGCAGAACAGGGACTGGGTTTCTGTTTGTTAAGTTTTGGCCATTCTTTGTATCCCCAGTATTTAGTACATTGCCTGGAACAAAATAGATGCTTAACAAATGCTTACTGATTAAAAAACAATAAGGAAATTGAAAATCAGTGGCAGCAATCTACTTTGAGGATGGTGAATTTTACAGTTTAAAAAAGCTGAGATGGGTGTGCTCAAGACGAGTTTGGAGGCATTGCTATCAGTTTCCTCTTCTGCAGGGAGCCCCCTCCCATCTGTTTCTGCAGGGAGCCCCTCTCCCATCTCGGCTTCTGCGGGGAGGGCCTCCGATTTCTGTTTCCACAGGGACCCCCTTTCCCATCTCTGCTTCTGCAGGGAGGGCCCCCATCTCTGTTTCTACAGGGACCCCCTCTCCCATCTCTGCTTCTGCAGGGAGGGCCCCCCATTTCTGTTTCTGCAGAGAGTCCCCCTCCCATCTTTGTTTCTGCAGGGAGGGCGCCCCTCTCCTCCCCTTTTGCAGGGAGCCTCCCTACACCCGCTCCCCCCATCTCTACTTTACTTCCTCAGATCTGACAGATTTGTAGCTGACAGCAATGGAACAAGGAAAGACAATTTTTATAAATGGAGAACTTGACTTGGAGAGAATCAAAAAGAACAGGAAACAGGCATCCCGTGCTCCAGTGCCCTGCTTCTAACACCAAAGGCAGATGCCTGGGGTTAGAACATGTACAAGGTTTGTCAGGCAGCTGCAGTTGTACTCTAGGAGAGAAACTGAAATTCTACTTTAACTTTAATCGGATGGTAAAGGAACAATTTGGTCCTAGTCTGTTACTCTAGAAACCAAACACTCATCATCTGCTACTTTTAGGCTCTGGGGATACAAAGGTAGCGGCATCTACAGGAAAGAACTGGGCTTGGAGTCATGAAGACCCAAGTGATTAAGAATTCTCCCTGCTACCCTGAAATTACTTTGTATATATTTCATATTAATAACCTGTGCATTCTATGTATATGTATAAAGCCCTAGGAAGAGGTCATTAGGTGGCACAGTAGATAGAGCACTGGCTCAGAGTCAGGAAGATCCAAGCTCAAACCTGGCCTCAGACACTGGCTACCTGCGTAACCTTGGGCAAGTCACTTCTGTTTGCCTCAGTTTCCCCATCTGGAAAATGGGGATAACAACAGCACCTACCTCCTAAGGCTGTGAGAATCAAATGATAGTGTTTATAAAGTGCTTAGCACAGTGCCTGGCATTTAGTAGGTGCTATATAAATGTTAGTAGTGAGGAGGAGGAGGAGGAGAATGGGGATGAGGATGATGACTATGATGCCAGTTAAGGGGAAGGACTTTCTTTGCCAGGGAGGTCATAGAATCATAGATTTAGGTCTGCAGGGGCTTTGGAGATCAGTAGGATCGGCCCCTTTATTTTACAGATGAGGAAACGAGTCCCAGAGAGGCCAGGGTCCCACTGCTTTTTGTTGTTGAGTCATTTCAGTCATGTCCCCATTTGTGGTTTACTTGGCTACTAGAGTAGTTTGCCATTTTCTTCTCCAGTTCATTTTACAGATGAGGAAATTAAGGCAAACAGGGTGAAGTGATTTGTTCAGGCTCACACAACACAGCTAGGGTCTGAAGCCAGATTTGAACTCACAAAGATGAGCCTTCCTGACTCCAGGACCAGCACTCTATCATACACTGTGCCTACCGCTAGCAGGACTAACAGGTCTTGCTGACTCCATTGCACCACACTATCCTTTGTAACCCCAGTGCCTTGCCCTTCATAAAAAATGAATACATGCTTGCTGAAATTCAAATGAATTGCTTTACATCCACCCTCACCAAAACATTCACAAACTCTGTGTGAGCTTCTCTTGAGATTGTAGGATTATAGGATGGGAGTTGGGGGGAGGGGGGAGAAAGGAGGAAAAAGAAGAGGCTAGCTCTCTTCTGCTTCCTTTATTATCATCTCATTCTCACCTTTTCTAATGGAAACAGTCAGTTAACAAGCATTTATTAAGAGCTTGCTATATGGCCCTGTGCTAAGCAGTTAGCAATGGTCCTGAAAACGTTTTACATAACTGCACATGTAGAACCTACATCTGATTGCTTACCATCGAAGGGAGGGAGGGGGAATGGAGGGAGGGATAGATGGAATTTGGAACTCAAAACGTTAAATAAAAATGTTTAAAAAAAAAAAGAAAGAAAGGCAGAAATGGTCCCAAAGACAAGCTGCTATCAGGCAACTAGGCTAGGGACTATAAATGGGATCCAGTAACATAGAAAACTCCCAGATGAGAAAACTCCCCCTACCAATGCAGGTCCAGCTCCTTTCTGCAAATTAAAGAGTTCTCTTGCCCAGGGTCACTGAGCTGCTAGTATTCTTTTCTATTTTGCATTACTGTAATTTACTTTTCCAAACTCAGTATTTTCTATGCATGAGAGAGGCGCTGGAGCAGATGTAGTATGCAACTCTGAATAGGGTGGGTCTTGCCTAGCACAGGAATTGCCTCCCAGCCTACAAACTTCCCCTCTCCCTGAGCTTTACCACCAACACACAGCAGCTGTTCTGCACATCTCCCTCCGGAGGAAGTGAGTTCTACAGTTTGGTGGTGGTGATAGTTGTTGTTTTAAATCAAGAATGCTTGCCGCCTGGCTCCAGACTCTTATCAGCTTTATTCTGGGGGATTAAGTCATCACATGACTATCATTAGAAATAGATGCAAGATGTAAATGAAAGATTGAAAAAGATGTGAACCAGTCAAGTCAACAAGCATTTATTATGCACCTTCTCTGGGCTCAGGGGCAGCCAGGTGGCACAGAGGATAGAGTGCTGGTTTTCCTGGAATCAGTAAGACTCCTTTTTTGGTCAAGTTCAGCCTCAGATACTTACTAGCTGTGTCAGATACTTACTAGCAAGTCACTTAACTCTGTTTGCCTCAGTTTCCTCATCTGTAAAAATGAGCTGGAGAAGGAAATGGCAAACCACTCCAGTATCTTTGTCAAGAAAACCCCAAATGGGCTCATGAAGAGTCACATACAATTGAAAAAAACACACGCAACAACTAGACTAAGTGCTGGAGACAAAAGGAAAGGCAAAAACAGGCCCTGCCCTCAAGGAACTGAGTCTAAAGGGGAAGGCAGTATATAAACAACTACATCCACATAAGATATAGACAAGATAAATAGGGGAAAATCAAGAGATGGAAGGTACTAGCATTAAGGGAAATGTTCTAGGTCAAATATCCCCCTAAACTGGACATGTAAGAAATCTGGTTGGGAGGCAGTCGGTCAATAAGCATTTATTAAGCACCTACTATGTGCCAGGCACTGTGTTACATTCAAGGGACACAAAAAGAGGCAAAAGACAGTGCCTGACCTCAAGGAGCTTACAGTGGTGCTGCCATGGAAAGGTCACGGACTTTTATGTACTAAACTTGGAGCAAGTTCAAAACTTGACCCAAGTTCAGATCTTGGCTCAGCCACTTACTAGTTTTGCTGTCTTGTTCAAGTGAAAAGGTTGGTCCCTTCCAGCTCTAGGTCAATGATCCTAAAATCCTGTGTTGTTTTTTTTTTTTCAACAGTAGGAATAACATAGAAACACCACATCTCTGTGTGTGGTGATGTCTTCAATACCATTGCATCTAACCTCAAATAGCAAGGAGTCATTAAATTAACTAGCTGGCCCCATTACCTTCTAGGACTCCTTAAACTTATCTTATACCATCACTGGCTGTAGCAATCAAAGATGGGACCATAGTTCCATAAACTTGGAAGGAGACCTTAGAGGCCACTGAGGCCAACCTCCCATCATTTGACCGATGAAGAAATTAAGGCAGACAGAAGGTAAATGACTTATTCAAAGCCACCTAGCTTATAAATGTCTGATGTGGGATTTGAACCCAGGTCTCCCTGACTCTTGTACCTAACCAATATGAAACACTGCTACCATGTAATATATCTCAGCAAATCTTGAGAGAGGGTAAAGCCAACATTTTACCAAAAGTTGAAGAACATAGGTTTGAAAGTTAGAAACTAGTGACAAAAAGGTTAGACATGGGAAATATTTTCTTCATTAGTTTTTTCTTTACAGATGTTTTCTTATGTGAATCTACTCATCTCTTTCCTATTGTTATTACTTTTAGTTGATACCAGCAGCCAGGATGGGCATGGGAGCAGGGCAAAGAAACCTGCCACAATATAAGGTGAGCCCTACCCCAGAAAGATCAAAGAAAGGAAGATGAGCCATAAGTACAAAAATATTTAAAGCAGATCTTTTCATGGTAGTAAAGAACTAGAAATTAAATGAGTGTTCATCAACTGGGGAATGGCTAAACAAGATGTGGCATATGAATGTCACAGAACACTAGTGTGCTGTAAGAAATGATGAAGGGGATAGTTTCAGAGAAACCTGGGGAAGACCTATATGAACTGATGCAGAGTGAAGTGAGCAGAACCAGGAGAATAATTTATACTGTAAAGACTGACAGCTTTGCATAAGACTTAAGAATTCTGATCAATGCAATAACGAGCCATGATTCCAGGGGACAAAGGATAAAGCAAGCCACCTGCCTCCTGACAGAGAAGTGATGGACTCCAGATACAGAATGAGACATTCTTGTATATGACAAATGTGGGAATTTGTTTTGCTTAATTATGCACATGTTACATAGAGTTTTGGTTTTATTTTTTGTTTTTCAATGGGGCAGGAGTGAGAGGGAGAGAAAATAAATGCTCGTTTACTGAAGAAATAAAATAAAAATTTTAATGCTTAAAAATGTTTATAAAATGTTGTTGTTTTTGTTGTTCAGTCATTTTTCAGTTGTGCCTGACTCTTCATGACTCCATTTGGGGTTTTCTTGGCAAGGATACTGGAGTGGTTTACCATTTTCTTCTCCAGCTCATTTTTATAGATGAGAAACTGAGGCAACCAGATTGATCATGTATCTGTTATGTGGAGGACTGGACTAGTCAAGTCTGAATAAGTTCATCACCCATCTTTTATGATCAAGGATTATGAATTTTTCAACCACAGCAATTCCTCCAAGGTGCAGAAGGGTTGCTAATTTGCATTGGTGGTGGGAGGCCGCATCCTGGGAAAAATCACAGATCCTTGAAATGCTGAATGAAGTGTTTAAGGGCTAATCTAGAACAGACCTCGCTCCCGTAAGCCAGGAAGAGCTCTGGGGAATGGATGAATAATGACCATTAAATTGGATTCAACAGATCCAGAATGACAGAGACATGGATAGGGAAAGGAAACACAATTCGAAATTTCTCATCCTAAGATATTTACTAGGGGTTGGGGGTGGGGAGCCACTTAGCCAGAGGGAGAGACTAATCCCAGAGGAAGAGTCCTCATGTTCTGGGTAAGGTCTTGCTGTTGCTGAAACACTCTTGGTTAGCTTCTTTATGAAGACCCCAAGAGGAATCCCTCCTCAGAGTCCCTGGGCTCTCAGTAAACTGGAAGGAACAGGGAGGCTAAGGCTATTATACAGATCAGAGGTGAGAATGGTGTGTTAACAGGAATGGATTATATCAGTAGGACGGCCTTTGCTATGGGAGATCTTCAGCCCCTGGAGGACTGATTTTCTGAGAATTCAGCCCAGGTCTGGGTGTTGAACA
Source organism: Vombatus ursinus (assembly GCF_900497805.2). Lineage (NCBI taxonomy): Eukaryota > Metazoa > Chordata > Mammalia > Diprotodontia > Vombatidae > Vombatus > Vombatus ursinus. The sequence continues at coordinate 590,942 of NW_020950417.1, read as the reverse complement.
TTTTGAAAATGATCAAAAAGAAGAATCAGTTCCTCTAAAAAGTCTCTTTGACCATGAGAGGTGCTACCATGTCCTCCCCTATCCCAATGTCACCCTCTGGCATTAAGGCATCCTAAATGCCCTTCACCTAAAGCATTATATAAGCCCATGGTATACCTGGAAAAAGCACTGGATTTGAGGAAAACTTGGGTTCAAATCCTGCCTCTGACACACACTGTCTGTATAACCTTAGTTAAGTCACTTATGCTCCGAGTTTCTTCCCCTCTCCCTGACTTCTCCTCCCCAGCTACCCGTAGCTAATGAGGCAGCTGGATGGGAAAAGCCCTGAGTGGAGGCCCTCTTCCCACTCATTCCACTTTCCTTTAACCCTACATCCCCACTATGGGTATACAAGTGGGAAAAGGTGTGCAAGATGGCTTCTCATATGGCTTGGATGAGCTGGGAACCACCAACTGTAATTCTTCAGGTAAAATGGAGGACCACCATTCTTCATCATCTGCCCTATTACTGAATGCTAAGGGCCTTACCAGGATCTATGCTGTCAGTATGCTCTCCAGACCCCTCTACACTACCATCTGAATTGTCTATGCATCCTGACAACCCCTGGGCCTTGCCATGCAACCTACCACAGAACCCTTAGGCCTTCTAAACCTTTCCCTCCACCTCTCTTATGTCTTCCCCCAATTCCAGTAGGATCTCCTTGAAGGCAGAAACTGTCTCACTTTTTTCTATCTGTAGCCCCAGCACTTATCAACAGTGCTTGTCACATAGTAAGCACTTATAATAAGGGCTTTTTCATTCATTCATCCATAAATGAGGGGATTAGACTATGATTTCCATTATCTTCTTACCTATCCCCATGAAACCTACTGTCCACTTGTTCTATGGGTCAGGGCTGGTCTCATCTTACTGACTTCATCTTCCAAAAAAACCCTTAAAGTCAGTTTTGCATCTTGAAACAGAGCAAGCCTAGTCCTAACAAAGCCTGAAGCCTAAATACTGATGATTATTAGAAAGCACATTTGAGGTGGGGTGGGAGTGCATGGAACAATGCCAAAGGAGTGTGAATTCCACTGCCAAGACAATCTACATGCTGGGAACAGAGTAAATACTGACATTTCAACAGCTCTAAGAGAGAGAGAAAATCCATTTCCAGCCAGAAAAAAAAAATCCACTCTAGTATCTCATCTTGTGAGAAGGCTACGCATAGAAACGAAATTAAAGTGTGGATTTAAAATTAGGCATGCAGTCAGGATTTTTTTTTTTTAATCACAGGGGATTGCTGTTAATAAATCAACCCCACGATTAGACTATCTGGGCACACAGGCAATGTGGAGGCAGTGAGTGGATCTGTCAGAAACCAACCATGTCCCAAATGGAGGCTTGAAATGATTTACATATGAAAGACAGTCTAGAGGATTAAAGCAAGATGCCATCAGCATGATAACATATATTTGTTTTATTCTTCTTCCCATGTGCAGAGAAATGTCTCAGAGCTGTAGAGTACAAAAGCTGCAGTGGCAAAGAAAAAAATAGAAAAAAAAAACCATGATAAAAATGCATTCAGGGATCTGGCCTAGATAAAAGAAATACCAGAAGTAGAGTGGGGATTACTCAGTGGTGGATGCTGGGAATCATCATAAGGGTAAAACATGTCTCTTTTCCTTAAGGAGTTTGTAGTTTAGCTTGAGATCAGGGAGTGGGAGATGAAATCATAAATAACAATATAAGTTAGCTTATGGTAGGTATTAAGTGAATAATACAAACAATTAAAAAAAAACCACTGTGGACCATGCTGGGTAGGCAAGGTGTCCTGGAAGAAGCCAGCTAATTTCACAGGATAATAAGACTCTAGATTTAGGGTGAGAATAGACTTTCAAGATTATCTAGTCCAGGGGTAGGGAACCTGTGGCCTTGAGGCCACATGAATCTGTTTGGATTCAGTCAAAGGGCTTCACTTGAGGACCTAGAGGCTACATGTGGCCTCGAGGCATGGGTTCCCCACCCCTGAAGTCCATCGCCTTCTTTGCTAGAGTCACAGTTTGGCAAATGACAGTTCTTAGTTGTGTGAAGGAAGGTGTGGAAGAACTCATTCTCTCATTCACCAAGCTCCAACCAGTACAGAGATGGTCCCCAGATGGGTCACTAGAATGAAAAGGTAACTCTTTAGTGTGAATACATAGTGCCTCCTCTGGGGCTCCTCCCCCAGCTAGGCACTCACAGGATGAGATCATCAGAGGATGGCTGACAATTTCTACCCACAATGCTTTAAAGGTGATCCTGAGGGATTGGATTGCTAAAGCTGTTGTTCATAAGCCCCCACTGGTATGTTTTCCATTATAAATTTTTTGGCCAGATTTAATTACCTTAAAAGATATTGACTGAGATGGTATGTAAGAACCATTCCCCTGGAACGTTCCCCTTGAACCTAGGAGAGCAGTGGCCCACACAAAGTGCCCTGGAGAGAGGGAACCCAAACCTAGAATATGACAGTACTTTGACATAAGCATAGAGAACAGATATAGTCAAAGGGTAAAATCACAGCTCCTCCCTCTTTCTTATTCTTTCCTCCCTTTGTGGAATCCTCATAGAGTTTGCTGCAGAAGCTTTGTCAGCAATGGGCTAGTTGCTGTAGCATCCCTGCTGGATAAGTCTAACTGTTTTCGCAAATGCAGTTTCTCCAGACTGCAATTCTTATAAAGGTTGCTCCTTGGTCACATCCATCTCAAAGTTACTGCTCAGTTACGTCCCAATTCCTCGGGCTACTGTACTAGCTCCAGTGGACTTTGCCACCAAGTCGAGTCATTGGAGGGTTCTCTGATGGGATCTTAGGATGTCCTCAACTCACACTGTTGCCTTGTTAGGGGTGAGAAGGAGTTGAAAGGAAAAGAACGGGAAAAACTCTCCTCATGACAAGCAGTTTACTCTCAGGGACTTGGGTGGAACTCTTTCATCATTCAACTTAGCCTTGCCTGGACTCAAATATTCCAAATTGATTTACTACATTTATAATAGAGGCCCAGAGGTATGTCTGATTCTTTCAGTAATCACATTATCTGTCTTCTAGCCAATGATCAAAAAGCACTTCACTCCTTTGAAATTGAGTAAAGACATGTTGGAACCTTGTTTATGCTTTTGATTGATTGATTCAATTGAGCTGTCTGGGCCTTCTGTTATTACAATAAATGGAGTAGGAGTAGAAAGTCCTTCTCTTACAGCTACAGAAGGCAGGATCCCCTTGATCAGAGATGTAGTCCCCAAGGAATCATGAAGACTGGATTTAGGGAGCCAACTTTCCGGTCATATAATGAAATAAAGAGAAAATATAAAAGAGAAGAACGCTTAAGACACAACCTTGGGGTATGTCCATGCAAAGGCAGTGAGGTGGTTAATGATCCAACAAAGAAGACTGGGAAGAAACAGTCAGCCTCCAGATAAGAGGAGACCTGGGAGAGAACAATCTCATGAAAATCCAAGGAAGAGGGTCCAGGTCAGCAATGTCAAAAGCTGCAAAGTAGTCAAGCAGAATGAGAACTGAGAAAAAGCCAGTAGATTTGGCTATTAAAAGATCATTGGAAGATAGCAATTTTAGTTGAGTGATGGGGCTGGAAGCCAGATTGTAAGGGGCTGAAAAGTGAATGGAAGGTGAAGAAGTATAGTAGGCAATGAGTGTAGGCAACCTTTTTTTTTTTTTTTAAAAAGGAGTCTGGCAATGAAAGGGAGGAGAGATACGGGACTACAGCTTTAGGTATACCCAACAGGGTCCAAGAGGTAACCTGGTGCTATTCTCTTTCCACAAAAAAGTCTATGTATATGAATGTATATAAAAAGTTTATATATAAAAATATATATACCTTTAGAATTCTTGTTAAGAATAAATATTGTTATTTTCAAATGGGCAAGGAAAGGAATGGAGAGAGGGAGAGAATTTGGAACTGGAAATAAAAAAAGTTTTAAATCTTTTTAAAAGATTGTATTTCCATTATAAAGAAATCATTTTTGGTAGAATTGTACATTCACTACTGAGTTAATAAAGTTAATAGTTCCCCTTATAGTCCATGTATTTGAAAGTTCAATTTATATTAAATTTGTATTATTGTTATCAATTTCATAATTTCTCCTGTAGTCTTAGATCTCAAATGCTGAGAGTCCCCATTAAATCTGTCAGGCAAAATTCATTATTTATTTTGTGCAGTTTAGGTTTGTAGGTACTCTATGACCAAAGTCTAAAGAATCCAGCAATCCCGGGCCCCTGACAGATCTCAGCAGGATCAACGACTGAAAGTTGAGGTGGGGAGAGGCCTCTCTTCTTTTAGTTGTCTGACTAATGCATTTTTACAGATGAGGAAACTGAAGCCCAGAAGTTAAGCCACATTCCCAAAGTCACTCACATATCCAATGTTGCGGCCAATAAAAGGGATTTAAAGGAATGCCAGAATGATTGAGAGGCATCCGGTGGACCAGAAAAGGAAACACAATTGAAAATTTCCCATCCTAAGATATTTACTAGGATGTAGTAAATGTAGCCAGAGTGAGAAACTAAGACCCGAGAAGAAGCCTTAAGTCCTGGGCAAGGTCTTGGGCTGCTGAAGCATTCTGGGTTAGCTTCTTGAGCAATCCCCCCCCAGAGTTCTTGGGCCCTCAGTAAGCTAGAAGGAACAAGGAGGCTGAGGCTATTATTATTCTACAGTCAGAGTAAAGACCCTCCTGGTCCTACAGCCAGTGTTTTTTCCAGGGTACCAGGCAGCTCATCTCAGCGTCAAGAGCTAGGAACAGGGCGTTTGGAGTCATGAAGAAGCCACCTTGGTTCCTCTGGTTCAGTATTCTCAGAAGCAGCCCTGCCATCCCACTTTTATTTCTTAGTATCTTCTGTTTCATCATGTGGTATTATCTTGAATCCACATATTTAACCAGAGCAAACCACTTTTAATCAGATACACACCCCCTAGCATACTCAATATGACCTAACCATGATCTATGTGCTACAACTAGAAATTCACCTGGGTCCATGCTTACTTGCTACCCATTATAGCATCACTAGAAGCCAAATGTATTTGTCAATGTCCCTACTTCAAGGGATAAGGGAGGGAGAAGGAACAGAAGTAAAGAGGCACTCTTACCCCAAATCAGGAGAGGTGCTAGGGGCAAAGTCAGTGATCTAAAACTAAAAGGGAACTCAGAGACCATCTAGACCAGGGCTTCTTAGCCATTTTTGTGCCATGGACCTCTTTGGTGGTCTAGTGAAACCTATGGACTTCTTCTCAGAAGAAATGTTTTTAAAGACATAAATTATGTAAGATTACAGAGAAAACCAGTTATACTGAAGTAGTTATTGAATTTTTTTAAGTTAATAGACTCCAGGCTAGAAACTTCTAACCTACTACACACCTCTTGTTTTACAGATGAGGAAACTAAGGCCCAGGGAAGTTAAATTACTTGTCCAAGGTCACATAGATGGGATTAAGAGGTGGGATTTGAAACCAGTTGTTAGCAGACCCTCTGACTCCAAAGTCAATGCATCCCTCTAGCGAAGCTTAAATGAGATAATGTGTATAGGATGTCCCACAAGTATTAGTGCAGTTTTAAGTTTTAAGTTATTAAAGTTTAAAAGTGCACTAAGACTTGTAAGATATCCTGTATAGACTTTGATGTCTATTATATTATTATTAATAAACCTGGAGATATCTGAAATAAGTCCCAATGTACAAGCGGTGAGTCAAATGGATAGGTGAAATCTAAAGCAGGCAACCTGCCTTCCCTCAGGGGATGTCAGGAGAGAGGAAGTAAGTAGCATACTGAAGAAGGAAGTCCCAGAGATGGTATCTGTGGTGCTGGACCCAGATCCTCCTCTCCCTGTATTGTGATTGTGGTGAATATGGGGAGAGGGCACGTTTATAGAGATCTATTGGAGAGCAGGGTTGGTCCGGGGCCCACATCAGTATGCATTCAAACCAGAGGAATAAGAGATGATGAGAACTATGGTGAGACCCAATCTTGAGCTGCCTCGCTGAACTGTACTGCCTGAGCTGACTCCTAATTTCCTCTCGTTGAAAAGTGGTAAGCACTGGGGCTGGGTATTAGGCATATGGCAGTGGGGAGGGAATGAGATTGAAAACAGAAAGAATGAAGAGAGAGAAGGGTCACTGGTCAATAATTACTCATGGATGAGTCCTGAATCTATTCACTTCCCCTCTCCTGACATCATTCCTGAGGGAAGGCAGGTCACCTGCTTTCAATTTCACCTATCCATTTGCCTTAGTCAGAATGAATGCATGGGCACTCATGTACTCACAGTCCTCATGCATATTTGCTCAAGAGGGAAGGAGAAAAAAATGAATTCAAGTTATTTAAGGCTATTAAATTCCTCAAATCCAGCCCCTGGAACATTTTACCCAGGTTGGAATGATCAGACCATACAAATGTACAAAACAGAATCTGGCCTTCCAACAAAACAATTCTGCATAAAAAATGGCTCATTACCTTGAGAAGGAAGTCAATAAAGGTCCAAAACCAAGAAATTCTTTAAGGAAGTCTAAGCAAGACTAAAAGTCAGAAACCACAATTGCAAATAAAAGTATTGTTTGATTAGTTCAATTTCAAACATGAGCAGGATTCTGTTTTGGAGAAGGGGGCCATAGAGGTTCACTCTGGGCAATCATTTGGAACAGAAAAATACAAGAATTGCTACAAGATAACCCCATATGAATTGCTTCCTAGCAAATTTTTGCCAATGCAAGATTGGGACACCCATAAAAGGAACACAACTAAGCTAAGGTTCTACGTACCATCACAAACAAAGCTCTGGTTTTGCTGAGGAACACAATAAAACTAAATCTATTCACCAACATTAATGATGTTGTGAATTTAAATATAAATACATGGATTTAAAAAAAGTTTAATTGTTGAGATTTTTTTATAGCAATCATTTTAGTGCTGCTTTTCTGGTTCTGTTTCTGCTTACTTTACTCTGCATCAGTTCAAAAGAGACTTCTCATATCTCTCTCTATTTCCCATTTCAATGGGAAAGTGATTTCGCTATCAGTGGGCACCCACTTTACTTCCAGTTGTTTGTTTGTTTGTAACTACCCCCTGTGGCTGTGAATATTTTTGCATATAAAGGATATTTTATGTCTTTCATAATTTTTCAATGAATTAGGTAATCATTTACCCCCCAGGAATTTATTCTCAATGGCAAAATCCTTGGGTCAAAGGGTATAAACTGGTCCTCGAATTTTCTTGCATAGTTCGCACTTTGTTTTCTAGAATAAGTGGACCAATTTGCAGCTCTTCCAATACTATGTCAGTGTGCCAACACGTGGGAATTTTACAAAAACTATAGGCAAAGAATTATAACACTTTAAAGATGAAAGTCAAATCAATCAAAGAGCATTTATTAAGTACCTACCACATATCAGGCATTGTGCTAGGTGCTAGGGATCCTGAGACAAAAATGAAGTAGTCCCTACCCTCCAGGTGACTACAATCTATCAGGGGAGACAATTTGTGTGTGTGTGTGTGTGTGTGTGTGTGTGTGTGCATGTGAGTATACACAAAATGAATACAAGTTAGTTTGGGGGAAGTAAAACATTAGCATCTGCAAGAAAATCAGAAAAGGTTTTATGTAGAAGGCAGAATCATAAAGGAAATATGGGATTCTATGAGATAAAAAGAACTGAAAGATTATCTCATCTCACTTCCTGATTTTACAGATGAGGAAACAGATATAATATAATAGACATCAACACCTCATCTGAGATCACACCTATGACCTAGGTCTTCTGACTAGTCTAGTGACTTTCCTGTTGTATCAGACTTTCCCTGCAGTCAATCGGTTACTAATTAATATGAAGTACACCAAAGTTCACTAGGATTTCAACTTTATAGGTCAAAACTGCTTTAGTAGGAGCTATTTCAGTAACCTTTATGGGTGATTACAAGTCCCATTGATCCTACCTTCAAATTTTTTCTTCCATTCCAATTTCTTATCTCTCTATCCATATGGCCACTGCCCTAGTCCAGGCCTTCATCACCACTCTTCTGGACTACTGCAGTAACCTCCCAACCTCCCTGCCTCACCTCTCTCCTCTGAAATTTATCCCCTAAAGGAAAAGGAAGCTCATTAAGTCAATCTGAGAACTCTCCTGATTAGTTTCTACACTTATCTATGTATGTGTGGTCTGTCAATATGCCCCCTCCCCAGTAGGGATCTGCTCTAGGAAGGCAAAGATTGTTCCCATTTTTGTTTTATTTAAAGGGTGTTTAGTAGAGGAGCATAGAGTGTAAGGTACCTTAGAAGCCATTTAGTTCCATACGTCCATTTTATTTTATTTTTTTAAGGCAATTGGGGTTAAGAGACTCACCCAGGGTCATACAGCTAGTAACTGTCAAGTGTTTGATCTGAGGTTGGATTTGAACTCAGGTCCTCCTGACTTCAGGGCCAGTGCTCTATCCACTGCGCCACCTAGCTGCCCCCATACCTCCATTTTATAGATGAGGAACTGAGGCCCAGAGAGATCAGGAAATTTGCCCATGGTCACAAAGGTAGTAAATGTCAAAGCAAGAGTTTGAACCCAAGTTCTCTGGCCCATACCCAGAACTCTTTCCCCCTGTATCATATTCTTAATAAATAGTTATTGAATGGGATTGAAACTTCTGCATAAATAATCACCTGTATTTGCTAATTTGTGTACCATCTCAGCAGCAGACCACAAACCCATGGATTATTTTGGTTTTGTATTCTCAGTACCACATACTAGGCACTTAAAAATGTTTAATTTGATCATTTAAAAATGAAATAGCTCAAATATTCACTGGGATGTCACCAATTAACCAACAAGCATTTATTGTGTGCCAAGGTGCCAAGGACTGTGTTAGGTGCTAAAATAACAAGGACTAAAGTGAAACAGTCTCTGTCCTTTTATTCTGGAGCTTATATTCTAGTTTGCCAGTCTTTCAATTCTGTTAAGTACTGAGAATTTCTTCAGTAATTATTACTATACCCCTATAAGGATATAAGGAAATAAACACACAATATGGTTCCTGCACTATGGAAGTTTAGATCCTAATGGGGAAGACCAAAAACATATTAACAGGTAACTTTCTATAACAATTATATGCTAAAAATGAGCAGAATGGTAAGGAAGTACTAAGAGTAGGAGAACATGCAGATGAAAAGAGGAATTGAATTTGACATACATTGCCAAGCTCTATGCTAGGTTCAGGGGCAAAAATGTATCAATTCCTGCCTTCAAGGAGCTTACCACGTTTACACGGATACAATGAATACACAGATAAGTAAATACAAAGTAATTTCAAGAGAATGAAGGCACTAACAGCTAGGATTACCTCCAGCTGTGAAGATAAGAGAACGCTTCAAAGAAGGCAGAGAGACATTCCAACAAGCAGAGATAAGGGGAGATATTTGAGACTTAGGGAAGAGTTCGTGCAAAGGCACCTACACAAGAGATAAACATTTTTCACTTAACCTTTTGTAGATTTGTTCATCAACCAAGAAAGTGGGGCATAATGATTCAGAAAGACATGAATCATCCGTAAGACATATTCTCTCACTACATGAAGACATCTATACAGACTTCAAAGAATTGTAGAGGCTAAAGGGACTTTTTCTTTTTTAAATCGGGCCTATGATTTATTGGTATAGAGAGCTCCTGGTGAGAAACTCCCTCTGCTAATGCAGGATGGGAAGGCAGAGCCAACAAGATGGCAGAGTAGCTGGAAGAACATTGAGCTCTACTCCCCCATCACTCCCAACTTCTCCAAACAGATCTAGAAAACACATCAGACTGAATCTTGTTCAAGAATTCTAAGAGAAAAAAAATCACAGTGAGTCATTTTTTTCCAGGTAGGTCCACATAGGAAGACAGAGAGTTCTATGGATACTGGGGATGGAGTCTGGCCAGGAGCATGCCATTTGCAGCATTCCAGTGAAGGGAGTGGTTATGCTCCAGGGCAAGAAGAGGCACTAGATCCAGTCAAGGGGGTATAGGAACAGGTGGCAATCAGCAGCTCTGTAGTTCACTATCCAGGTCACCAATCTGGGAAATACTAAAGAGATGTGAGCCCTAGGCTGTGTGCCAAGCAAAGAACAATTTCAAAAGTAACAGTAACTGTATGGTTTTAACTTCAGGAGTGGAGTGGGGCTCAGTTCTAGATTTCAATCAGTCTGGAGCCTGCTAAGGAATAACCAGGGCAAGAATCCTAGATCAAAGGGAAATCTACAGTTCTATCACTCAACAGGCAGAGCTTTCCAGATGGCTAATCATTGCCAAGTCTAGCAGCAGTCTTCTGAAACTCAAAATGGTGCATGTGTACAAACGTGTGTCTCAGACCCAGCCACAAATCAGAAACTTGCAGAGCTCAGAGGGTAATGATCAGACTTGATGTTGGATCAGACCATTGGGAAGCTTTCAGGTCTCCATCCTGAGCTGTCCCTGACATCCTAGAATAAAACAACACTCAACATCCCAAGGGAGCAGCAGAGGGACCACACCAGACCAAACTTCCCTCCAGAGGTACATGACACCCAGCCCTTACATAAAGTCCAAAGACAGGAAGTAGGCTGGAAGAATGAGCAAACCAGTATAGGACGACACCTTCTCTGAAACTTCAAAGAGTCTCAGAAGGTCCCTGGAGCACATGAAGGATAAGTGACTTGCCCAATATGTGGCAGAGTTGGAACTTAATCCTAGGTCTTCTGACTCTAAGGCCCTTTCTTTATCTTTTACACCACAATGCCTCTCATCTAATCCATCAGATTGATTTTACAGGTCAGGAAACTGAGGTGAGAAGCAGAAACCATATCTTCTAACTCCCAGCCCAATGCCTTTTCCATCCTTTCTTTTCAGCAAAGAGCTACAGTTGGAGAGCTCTCTCGGAATTTTAATGTGCTAATGTTCTCAGTGTTCTCCTTTAAGCACCTCAATGATCTATAATTATCTGTTGACCAAATCTAAGAAAGATATTAATTTCTTGATGACCCTTTGCAAGATGAATGTCAGAGCTATTTTGCTATTTTGTGATCAGTCCTGAATCATTTATCCCATTTTATACTAGAATTTCTACTCCAGTGTCATTAAAAAACAAATTTGTAATTTGCTGTTAAGAAACCTCATTTTCCTACTGTGATTTCCTTCATCCTAGACAAATGATGATATAGAAGCTATTAGACAGCACTGAAGATTAGAAAATACCACGGAAGCCCCAGAGAACTGAAATCTAAGAGACTTTTTACTTAATTTATTCTCACTCCCGCAACCTTATCAAAAGAGGCTCAAAAACGATGAATAGCAAATTTGCAGGGGATATAGGTGAAATTCTTTGCTTATCAAGACTGAGAATTTCCATTAAAATTCTACTTGCCCTGTGTGCAAATGAAAAAAGACTAATTTAATTTTAATTTGTGCAGATTGGATTCTTACAGTGGAGCCTGTTCTCTTAGCTATGTGCCAAACTAATTGCATTAGAATAATTCTGATCTGTACCCTTGGCTCCAGCGTCAGTCTCTTTGATATTAAACTCATGTAGTCTTTTATCCCCAATTATCCTCTGGGCTCTGAGTCTCTTTCACACATTCCCATCATTCTGGATGATGGAGCCGGTACCTTCAATGCTCGTTCAGCAAGCTGAACTGACCACCAGGGGAATGAAAAGCGCTTCTCATCAAAGCTGCACTTTGAGAACAAACTGAATAATTTTGAGTTTCTCCTGGAAAAAATGGGTAGGGAATTCAAAACACATCTGCTTTAACAGAATGCAGCACATCCCAAAACAAATAGATGTTTTTTTTTTCCCCACAAAGGTTAGCCACAAGTCAGGAAATCTGTCTAAGCTCTTCTTTTACACCATATGATCTCCTCTGGCCACTCTTCTTGGCTTAGAAAGGTCTGTTGTCGACCTGTGCCTTTTCCTCCGACAAAGTATCATTTTCACAAGGGCATCTCTAAGCACAGACTTACAACACTGATCTTACCTTTCTCAGTTAGGAGGTAAGCTGAAACTCTAGGTTTTCCACTGGGCAGCTAATATCTTGCCTTCCTGAAACTCTTGGGGAGTCCCTTTCCTCTAGATCAAATTCAGATGACTTCCAATTCAGGTGATTTTCTAGTGGGCAGAGCTAAAAGGCTCTAAATCACCCTCCTGAAGCAACTCTATTTCCAGTTTACTCCTAGTTATTTTACACCACCAAAGCTTCCAAAGATCTGAGCTATCGGTGCAGGTACTCCCTCTCTTGAAGTTGTCCACAACCCTTCAATATACCTTAATAGCCAGCTTTGTGAGCTTGAATGGCCAACTTTCTTACCTTCTGGCCTTTGAGCTGGTTGTCTGACAGTAGACATATGATCAGTCCATTTGGGGTAGCTAAATGATACATTAGATATGTTGAATATTTCTCCCTTGATTATTTCCAATTTATCCTGTAGATAACTTGGTTTGCATGTTGTCTCCCCCATCATCAGACTGTGACCTCCTTGACAGCAGGGACTGTTTTTACCTTTCTTTGTTATCTCCAGCACTTAGCACAGTACCTGACACACAGGAATCACTTAATAAATGTTTACTGACTGACTTGCCCACCAACTTCCTTTCTCAAAGAACCAGCTACCATAAGTCACTGTTCTTTAATTTAAGAACAATGTAATGTGAATAAGAATAATCTAAATGGGGAATGGGAAATGTCCAAACATGGGAAATGACCTGTATAAATACATACAAATTGTCAAATTAAGGGGGTAGATAGTAAATAGCCCAGCTCACTCAAAAATTAACTTTCCCCCCTTATCTGCTGCATTTCAAATGAGGTTTTATGATACCAACAAAAATATTATAGAACAAGGAGGTCTTCAAGCAGTCCATGGATACTGTAGGGTCACTGGAAAGGAAAAAGGCAAGACACATAAAACACAAACAGGTGATCAAAGAACCAGAGACATTTTCAGCTTGGAGCAGCAGTTCTCAAAGTGCAATCCATGGATGCTTGGGAAGACTTTAAGGGGATCCCTGACATCAAAATTATTTTCCTAACAATACTATTTGCTTATTAAACTCCCCCTACCCTTTTCCAACCACAAATCTATGTGTTGGGTATTTTTTCATATACTTCAACCAAAACATCACAGCAGACTGAATGCAGAAGCAAAAGGGAATCCAGCTGTCTTCTATGAAGCCAGCAAAAGAGACTTGCAAAAATATAGTAAATGCCACTCTTCTCATTAAAGTTTTTCTTTTAGAAAAGTTATTTTAATAAAAATGTTGTTTCATAAAAATGTTAACATGTAATTGGTGTGTGATTATTATTTTTAAATGAATTAATGAATATATTAAAAACTTATCAAATCAACAAACATTTATTAAGTGTCTACTATGTGCCAGGCCCTGTGCTAAGAGCTGAGGATACAAAAAGAGGCAAAAGGCAGTTCTTGCCTTCAATGAGTTCACAATTATCAGTTTTAATTTCTAAAATGGTGTGATGAAAAATGTTATCCACCTCCAGATAATGAACTGATGGACTCAAGAGTGCAGATAGAAGCATCTTTTTTTTCTTTGGACATGTTTAATTCAGGAAGTTGTGCATAACTATACACGTACATATTTGTAAAAGGTTTTGTTTTTCTTGCCTTCTCAATGGGTGGGGGAGAAGAAAGAAAAGTAGAATTCAGGATTAAAAATAAAATAAACTTGAATTTTAAAAATAAAATGAATTTCTAATATGATAAATATTGATAAATATGACCCATGTAAATAGAAGCTCTTTGAGGCCCTCAATAATTTTTAAGAATGTACAGTGGTCCTCAGACCAAAAAGTTTGAGACCCACAAGTTTGGAATATGGAAAGAATGGCTTGACACCTTTGGTTTCAATTTAAACACACAATTATTAAACACCTTGTAACTACCGAAGTCACAGATGTCTGGTTACTTGACAAAAACTGCTCTAGGGCAAATCTGACCATGTTACAGGGCTGGGCACATAGTAGGCTCTTGTAAGTATCGATGAATGGTTAAAAGGCCAAGTATGAATACATAGGCTCCCAGTTAGAAGGGCCTTTAATGCCACCTATATCACTCCTGACAAAGTGGCCACCCAGCCACTGCCTCCAGGACCTCAGAGAAGCTCATGCCAGTTTTGGACAGCTCCAACTGTCAATGAAGTTTTCCCCATAACGAGCCTAAATCTGCCTGTTCTACTATATCTATCCACCTGCTGCTAGTTCTGCCCCCCTGAAGCCAAGCAAAGCAAGTCCAATTGCTTTTCAAGTACTAGAAAGGCTGCTTCAAGGGAGAAGAATCGCTATCATGGACACTCCTAACTCTTGTCTTCCCCAAGCAAAACATCCTCAGTTCTTTCAGAGGTTCATGCAACATATCTCTACTCTTCTTGCCACTGGCCTTCTATGAGCACATTCTACTTAGTCAATGCCAGTCCTAAAATGTGGCCCACCAAACTGAAAATAGTATTTCATATGTGATCTGACTAGGGCATATTCCAGTGGGGGCTAATGGCTTCCTTATTCCAGACATTCTTCTTCTCTTATTATAGTTTGGGACAGAATTAGTTTTTTTGGCTGCAGTGCCACACTGGTGACTCATATTGAATTTGAAGTCCACTAAAACCCTTAGATCTTTTTCATATAAACTGCTATGTAGACCCACCTTCCCTATGCTGTCCTTGGACAGTTGATATTTTTGAAGCCAAGCTTGGAACTCTACATTTGATCCTACTCAATTCAATCTTTTTAGATAGCCAGAGCAGCACTGAGGGTTGGAGGGACTGGAGGTCATGCTGAGGACAAAGTAGATCCAGGAGGATTAAGGCAAAGGGGTAGGTGTCCCAGGAAATGATTGGATAAAGGAAATTTAGAGTCCACAAACATCACCCTTAAGTATTCTACTTCCACATTTGTGGACTCTAAATTTCCTTTATCCAATCATTTCCTGAGACACCTACCCCTTTGCCTTAATCCTCCTGGATCTACTTTGTCCTCACCATGACCTCCAGTCCCTCCAACCCTCAGTGCTGTTCTGGCTATACTCATCTCTCTTCCTAATTTCAATTCTTGGTGAAGCAGTTCAACATCCGTAACTCTCTAATCCCTTCTCCTATAATTCATCATGCCTTGCTCAATTCCAACCCTAGATTACTCCTTTCCTCCTACTCATGCTACTGTACTTTGTAAATGGAGGAAACAGTAAAATTGTTCTAAATAGGTTAATTACAAATTTATGCTAACAAATCTCAAGTGGACTCTCACCCCAGCAAGGCTGTCTGTGCACCATGGTCTTCCTCTCCAACCATCTCCACCAGACCAGAAATCTGTACTCTCCTCTTCTGTCCCTCAACTAATAGGTGAGCTTTTCCCCAGGCCTCTACACAGTTTCAGACAGTTTCCTAACTATACTCTAACATTCCCTTCCCTCCTCCTAGTTCCTTCTCCCATTAGAATACAACCTCCTTGAAGGCAAGGACTGGTTATATGCATAGCACAGTGCCTGGCACATGGCAAGAAATTAATTGATGCTTTATCCAACTCTCCCTCTGTTATTCATTCCCTATCTCATTCACCACAAAAACTGTTTGAATTTGCTGTTCCTCACACATGATTTCTTTGATTTGGCTATTCCCCCTATATAAAATGCTCTCGGGGCAGCTAGGGAGTGCAGTGGATGGAGCGCTGGGCCTGGAGTCAGGAACTCATCTTTCTGAGTTCAAATCCAGCCTCAGACACTTACTAGCTGTGTGACCTTGGGCAAGTCACTTAACCCTGTTTGTCTCAGTTCCTCATCTGTAAAATAAGCTGGAGAAGGAGATGGCAAACCACTCCAGTATCTTTGTCAAGAAGACCCCAAAAGGTGTCTCAAAGAGTTAGATTCGACTGAAATGACTGAACAATAACAACAAAATGCTCTCCCTCCTCACCTTAGAATTCCTGGTATCCAATAAGATTCAGCTCAAGCATGAGCTCCTGGGGGGGGGCCCTTTTCTAGTTCCCCCATACCCACCTTCCTCTCTATTCTAGATTTCTGTAGTATGTGTCCATTTGAGTAGATGTCATCTCCCCCATTAGAGTAGAACCGCTTTAAGGACCAGGGCTGGTTTTTTATTTTTATTTGCATTTCCAGTACTTAGCACAATGCTTGGAACAGACTTAAGTGCTTAGTAAATGCTGGCTTAACTCCTGAATGATTCTATGATTCCAACTTGGGCTCTTCCTATTAAGCTGCTGCTATGAGAAATATACAAATATACAGACAGACTAGTGTATGAGAAAGGGAATTCTTCTTAGTGTAAGCAAAAGGACCCATTGACAGCTATTTCATTAGGACAAACAGGCAGCGAAATTCATTTCCAGAATATTATACATACAGGCAAGCAGAGGTATAAAAATATCTTAAGGGTAAGAATGACTTTATCCAGGCAGGGGTGATTTTTACCTAAAGGACAGTGAGTTATAGTCCCATGAGTCACCTGCCCCCTTACCTAGCCAGCTGCTAAAGCTAAAAAGCCCCTGGGTTTTAATCCAGCTCAAGTGTGAAAATTGTCATTGATGACAGGCCATCTTTAGAGTCAGGTGTCAGTCCTGGTTTTCCCCTCTTCAAGCTAAAAATGTCACCCTTAACCAGGAGAAAAAAGGACTCTTTGAGACCTCTGGTTCCCAAACAATGCTCCTTGATTCTTGGCAGGCACCAATCTCCTGTCCTGGGGGTACCAAGATAGCCCACAGAACTTTCCCAGGATCCTGGCCATATAATGTCCTTCCCAGCCAGGCCCCTCCAACAAAAACAAGTCCCTTGCCAGGAGCCAAGCATGTTGGGGGAGGGAGAGTTGGCACATGCTCTCTGTCAGTCTGCCCTGCCCCTGAATGCTGAAACCAGATCCCTAGAGCTCCTAGATGCCGAGGAAACACATTTAGATAGCCATGCACTGGAGGGATGCTCGTTTTAAAATGGGCCTCTATAAAAAGCCTTCTTCATTTAGGATGACTAAGGTGACTGGTAGCCTCCTCTAAAAGACAACCATTGGCTGGAAGCAAAGACCGGCAACAGGATTGAACCAGACTTTTCCCCCCGCTCCCAGAATCTGAAAGTTTGGCGATTGAGTCCAAACTGCATTTGAACACGAAAGCTGTCCATAGTATCTCTGCGAAGTGGTCACACAGACTCAGTCTGAAGACCTCAGGAATACCTGAATACAAAATCTGAAGCATCCAACTGCACATTTGGATGGTTCTCCTCAGAAATTTCTTTCTTGCCTAGAGCTGGAATGCGTTTCTCTACAGTCATTCATTCATTCATTCATTCATTCATTCATTCATTCATTCATTCAT
>NW_020950417.1:367551-573591 GCF_900497805.2 Vombatus ursinus | reverse complement strand
CATTCATTCATTCATTCATTCATTCATTCATTCATTCATTCATTCATCAGTGAATAAAAACAATCATTTTTCTAAGCACCTACTCTGTGGCAGCAGTGGCACGCAGTGACAAAGGAAACATGCCCTACCCTCAAACAGCTTACCGTTCTGCCATCCAGGGTCAAGCAAAAGCAGTCTCATGCTTCTTGCACATAATAAGCCTGCAGGTACTTGAATAGCTATTAGGTTACCCCTCCCCCGTAAGTCTTCTTTTCTCTATGCTAAACATCATCAGCCCCTTTAAATCCTCATAGGGCAGGGGCTCATATTCACTGAATTCACTGCTTCTAAAATGTGATACTCAGAACTGACCACAATTCCCCAGATTTTGTTTAACTAGAACAGAGTAAAGAAAGATTATTATCTCCCTCATTCTAGACATTAATGCCTCTCTTAATGCAATCTAAAGTTGCATTTGTTTTCTTGGCTCCCATGTCACACTAACAATTCATATTCATTGAGCTTACAATTCCATAAACACATCCTTACTCCCTTCCCTCCTGTTCTAGATCTTCCAGCTGGTCCTCCTGCCTCAAGTCTCTCCCCACTCTAGTCTATCCTCTATCCAGATGCCAAATGACCTTCCTAAAGCATAGGTCTGACCACAGCTTCCTTAATAAATAAACCCCAAGGACCCCTATTACCTCCAGGGTCAAATATAAAACCTCTTTGTTCAGATTTTAGAGTCCTTTCCAACTTAGTCCCTTCCTACCTTTCCAACTTTCTAACACTTTACTCCCGTCCACAAATGGGAGGGGATACAGGGGCATCGGCCTTCATGCTGTTCCCCAAACTCATTCTGTCTCTTGACTGCCTTTTGGCTGGCTGGTCCCCAAGCCTGGGATGCTTTTTCTCCTCCCCTTGGTCTCCTGGCTTCCTTGAAGACACAATTCATGTCCCACCTTCTGCCAATGTTTTTTCCTGACAATTCCTTCCCTTCACTCTTTGCCCCCCAATGCTGGGGCCTTCTCTGTGAGATTACCTCTCATTTCACTGTATATATATCTCCTATGTTTATAGTTGTTTACATATTTTTTCTCCCATTAGAATGTGAGCTCCTTGAGGGATGGAACTGTGGTTTTGCCTCCTACCCCATCCAATACCTTTTTTATCTCCAGAACTTAGTATGGTGCCTGGCACATAGTAGGCACTTAATACATGCTTATTGATTCATTGGATAATTGATCTTTTCCACAAAAAGTGTTGCCTACCTCCCCTCCATCCTGTACTTTGAAGGTATTTTTTTTTTAAAAAGGGTAAGACTAAATTTATCCCTATTAAATTTTATCTTATTGATTTAGCCCATTTATTATTCTAACCTTTCAAGCCATTTTTTGGGATCCTGATGCTGTCATTCAACAGATTAACTCTCCTTATCAGTTACGTATTACAAATTTGATAAGCATACAAGTCACTAATAAAAAAAATATTCCACAGCATGAGGCCATAAACAGGTAGGTCCCCGAAGCTCTTTGTTGGAGATTCCCCACCCCCTATACCAAATAGCCATCTTGGAGTAACGTCATTCAATCATTTCTTAATCGACCTAACCATACCATATAATGTAGTCCACATCTCTGCATCTTGTACATAAGTATATAGCACTTAGTCAAATGCCTGGCTAATCCTTGATCTACCAGTCAAGCAAACCTGTTAAACGAAAGGGCAATAAAGTTAATCTGGGGTTGGGTTCTTGAAAAAGTCATACTGACTCTTAGTGATCACTTTCTCTTTTTAAACGTTCAGAAACCATTTCTTTCCCTATGTGTATGTCCTGGCTTGCTCTCCCAGGGCCAGGCAGGAACTTCAGAGTTCCCAGTGGTAATGCTGAGGGGTTGAGTGTCTCTCTTCTCTACTGCCATTGGTTCAAACCCTCATTGGCTGTGTTTCTTGACCCCCACACCCATTGATTATTGCTCCAGTTCCAGTTAACCATCAGAATATTGATTAGCTTGCACGAAGCTAAAATTTACTTCAAAGATATAGCAAAAACAAACATGCATACATTTTCACCAACACCTGGAAGGAATATTCTCCCCAACACCACTTCAATCTCAGTTCCTACATCTGATTGGTCCCACCAAGTTCATGTCCAGTTGCAGCATGAATGCCAAACTCAGCTTCCAAGATCACTCCTTGCTCAGAGGGGCATCAAGTTGGTCTGGCTGCAAAAGCCACTCTATTCTTACTTTTGTGGCTCTCTCTTCTTACCTTTCAAAATCCCCAAGGTTGGGCACTCCAATCTCCTTCAACTTAAAGGGGAAAATAACCATCATAGAGACTAAAGACCAAAGCCCTTTCAGAAAGGCCATGTGGCCTCAGAGAAGAGAAAGCCTCATGATCTCTTCTTCTCTTAAAGCATGGTCTCTCACTGGATGTTATCACATCACTAAAATGAATCTGAGAACAATGAGGCAAAGAAAGATGGTAGAAAACAACTAATATCTTTTAAATGCCTCTATAGCCAATCAAAGGCCTCTACTTCATACCACAGGATTAGCTGACCAGAACCAGATATATGCATCCACCACAGTCTCTCCAAGGTTCTCCCTTACAGGTAAATATGTACTGGAGTTGGTTAGTAATGGCTTGAGCCAATTGTTAAAATTCAGTGTAAGCATTTACACCTCAGAAATCAGCAAACACTACACTATCAAAGTCTGGTTTGTGTTTCGCTGTTGAATAGAATTTAAAAAGTGATGGAGAAACTTAATAATACAGATTAAATTTAAAAGTGTGCCACAAGTTTTCAGAAAGCTTGTTGTTAAACATTTACTAGCACACCACTGCTTACATGTCATCATGACTCTCCCACAAGCAAGCTCCCTAACTTCTCTAACAGAGAGTGGTTCTGTCCTGCTGCCAGACTGTTACACTTTACACTTTAATAATAACGTTTCACTATTTTTGTAGCACTCAAAGTCCACACTGAGATGTATAGACTCCACTCTTCCTCTTAACTTGGGATTCATTTCCCAGGTGATTTAGTCTGTCTTTCTCAGTTTTGGCAGATAGCATACCTGCTCAGGCTGTAACAGGTCCATTTAAGACATCATTAAGCAGGGACTTGTCACCATGGACAAAACTATCAGTCACCATTTTTGAGGATAAAGCTAGTCTCGAGTTCTCCTCCAAGGCTGTGTGGCTGATTTAGAATTCCATCTTTGTGACAGTCAACTAAAATCAGACTACACTCTTTGAATTTTAGACTTCACCAATGCCCCCACCCCTGTCTCCCACTCTCTACCCCTCAAAAAAACCTCTGTCACTGTAACTAGTCCCTTTTTACTGGGGGCTCTGGGGCACAAATCAAGTCACAAATGTAAATGACACTTTAGCCTGAACTGCAATACTCAGGTTTATATTTATCATTGTGGCTTTACCAGTGTTAGATATTAATAGGCAGACTCTCTGACCCATGTACAATGTCAATGGGAAATCTTTACCGAGAACTCTCCCGTGTCCTACCCAATACTAAGCTGAGCTTTGCCTGCCCCCAAAATAAAACTTACCATATTAAAAAAATGGTCATTATGTGACCAGTTTTTGGTCACATAATGACCCATGACCACAAAAATATAGCCATTAGTATATGACCATACCCTTCCACCCGAGTGCTCAATTTTCCTTGGACTTGATTGATCATCAGAGAATCAAGGGATATTCTAGTCTTGGAGCCAGAAAGGACTTCAGAGCTCATCTAAGACATTGCCTTCATTTTACAGAAGAAGAAAGTGAGCCCCAGAGAGGATAAGGGTCTTGCCCAAGGTGACTTGCCACTTCTATGGCAGGGCATGGATTTGGACCCAGGTCTTCTGACTCTAACTGCAGTACTTTTTTCTGAGTAGTAACTCTTCTGTGACACATGTGACAACCCTGAAGCCAAGCTTATAGCATCATAGAATCACAGGACCCAAGCCCCCAACTAAAAAGAATAGTCTAAGTCAAGATCATCTAATCTCCCTTGTTTACAGATGAGAAAATTGAGGCCCAGGGAGAGAAAGTGATATTCCCAAGGTTATACAGGTAACAGATTCTGTTGTTCAGCTGTTTCAGTTGTGTCTGACTCTTCGTGACCCATTTGGGGTTTTCTTAGCAGAGATACTGGAGTGGTTTGTCATTTCCTTCTCCTGCTCATTTTTATGGATGAGAAACTGAGACAAACAGAGTTAAGTGACTTGCCCAGGGTCACACAGCTAATAAGTATGTGTGGCTCTCTCTTCTTACCTTTCAAAATCCCCAAGGTTGGGCACTCCTTCAACTAAAAGGGGAAAATAACAATCACAGAGCCTAACGACCAAAGCCCTTTCAGAAAGGCCATGTGGCCTCAGAGAAGAGAAAGCCTCATGATTTGAACTCAGGTCTTCCTGACTCCAGGCCCAGGATTCTATTCACACCAAGATTCTAATCCAGGTTGTCTGATTTAAGAGGCAACAAACTTTTCTGTTTATTTTGTTTTCTCACTCAGACGAGTAACTAGCAAATTTGTGATCGGCAATTATGCACATCTTTCTTTGTAAGTTCCCCACCTAGTTCTCTAACAGAAGCACACCTGACCTAGCCAAAAGGCAGTGTGGTACAACAGAAAGAAATCAAGAGAGAATCTGAATTCACATCCTAACTTTGCCACTTTCTATAACCTGTGTGACCTTATGTAATATGCACTTAATAAATGTTTATTGAATTGAATGAACTTCTCTGGGCTCCATTTCTTCACCTGTAAATATGAAGCTGAAGATGGTCTTTCAAGGCTTTAATCCCACCAAGAAAATCCCACAGTAGGCTCCTGAGAGATTCTGCTCAGAGGAAGCCCTGGTGTTCACAAATAAAGAGGTGGGGGGGCATAAAGGATGGGGATCTGGCCACAGAATCAGAAAAACCTGGATCCAAGTGCTGCTGCCCTTGATACCTACTAGCTGTGTGACCTTGGGAAAGTAATTTAACTTCTTGGTGTTCTCCAAACTCTAAAAATATGTTGCAAAGCAATTGGTGGTGTGTATTGGTAGGGGGAATTTCCTCCTCTCTGGCATTTCTCTGTGCCAATTAAATAAAAAATTCCTCCACCCCTACCCCCCACCCTCACACAAAAGCTTAGTAATAATAGCTCAGATTTGGTCAGACTGAATAAGTTACTATATTGTGTCCATCAGACCTACATTAGGGTACCATGTACTAAATTACTTCTCTGAGGCAATGCCAGAAAATAGGCCATCAGCTCATGGACCTTCACAACAACTAGCCAAAGATAAGTATTTCTACTTTACTGAAGGGAGAAATAAAGCCTGCTGAGATTATGTGGTTCTCTTAGGCTATCAGGCGAGCTAATGGTAACACTAGAAACAAAACCCGCAATCTCTAACCACAGGAAACTCTTTAGCACTATGTAACCTTCCCTTTCTACAGGCAATGAGTTACAGGATTTAAAATAGAAAAAGAAAAGAAATCTCACTCCTTTTACTAGCTGAACATGAAAAAAGAGAGGGAGGGAGAGAAGGTGAGAAAGAGAAAGATGAAAAAGATAGGGAGAGAGTATGTGAGGGAGAGATATGGAGAGAAAGAAAGGGAGAGAAAAAAGGAGAGTGAAAAAGAGAGAAAGAGAGAAGAGGGGGCAAAAGAGGGAAGAGAGATGAAAAAGAGGAGTGTGAGAGAGAAAAAGGTTTCAGGGAAAGATAGAGGAAGAATAGAAGGAAAAATAAAGAGGGAGAGAAGAACCAAAAAGAGAAGTCAAGGGAGGGAAAAAGGAGGGAGAAAGAGAAACAAAGAAGAAAAGAGAAGGAAAAAAGAGAAGGAAGAAAAGGAGAGGGGGAGAAAGAAGGCATTACTGTTTCTACCCTTATTATTTTTTAAGTTAAGCTCCTTAAGAATAGAGTCTACGTCCTAATACTTCTTCTGTATCCCAAACTCCTACCTTGTAAGTGGCACAAAGCAAATAGCTACTATTAGAATCAGAAAGCATTAAGTCCCAAAATGCTGGAGGACAATGAGATCCATGACCATTCAAGATCAGCCCAAGAATCTACATAGGAAAAACAAAATGGATGAAGAATGTTTGTTGTCCATGATGTGACATGCAGCTGGATGGACAGACAACTGTGTGCCAGGCACTGTGCTCAATGCTTTACAAATATTATCTCATTTGATCCTCACAACACTTCTAGGAAGTAAATGCTATTATTATCACGCCTCCCCATTTTACAGATGAACAAACTGAGGCACAGAGAGGTTAAGTGACTTTCCCAGGGTCACACAGCTTAAATGTCTGAGGCTAAATTTGAATTAAGGTCTTTCTGACTCCAGGCCCAGTACTCTATCCACTGTACCACCTACCTGCCTTGTGGCATTAAAGGTATCATTCAGTTTTCTGATCCACAAAATCAGAAAAGGAAGTAGGCTGGTCATGTAATAAGAGTGAGAAATAAGAGATAGATAACCTAACTGCCACAATGATACCTTTATAATGTTGAGACCTAGAAGAAAGCATTTCATCCATGGAGCACATCCTCTATTCAATTCAATTTGAATGCTTATTAAGCAGTTACTGCATGTAAAATACTGTGACAGATTACAGGGTTACAAAGGAAAAAAATCTCTTGCCTTTAATGAATTTCTATTCTTTTTTGAGGATACAGAATGAATGCAAGTAAATGCATGATTATTTGTAGAAGGAAGAGGAAGGGTATAATTACTGAGGCATTGTTGATGATCTCTAAAAGATTGTGGAAAATGGAAAATGTGCAGTAGAATTGGAGAAGGGCAAACATCCCAGTTTTCTAAAAAGAGAGTCAGCAACCTTTCCAAGTCAGCAAGCTTAACTCATGTTCCTGGCAAAATACTAGAAGGCATCATCAAAGGGATGGGGAGGAAATATCTAAGAAAGGGAACCCATGTTCATGAAGAGCCAGCATGACCTCATCAAGAACAGGTCACAGCAAGCTGACGTGATTTCCTTTTTTGATGGGGTTAGAAAGGCTGGCAGAGAAGGGACATGTAGATATGCAGAATTCACCTTGATTTCAGACAAGTATTTAACAAAGTCTATCATGCTATTCACATGGATGAGAAGAGACTTGGGCTACATGATGGTACAGTTAGGTGGATATGGGATGGACCCAAAAGATAATAATTGGTGGTTCAATAATAATTGGGGGGTGGGTCTCTAGTGGAGTACCCCATGGATCTATGCTTTTAAAGCATTTTATCAATGACTTGGATAAAAGTATAGACGGGTTTGCTCATCAAATTTACAGACAACACAGGATTGGGAAGGGTAACTAACCTGTTGGATAGCAGAGGCAAGATCCAAAGACACTACAGCAGGGGTGGAGAACCTGTGACCTCAAGGCCACATGTGGCCCTCTAGGTCCTCAAGTACAGCCCTTTGAATACAAATTTCACAGAATAAATCCTCTCAATAAAAGGATTTATTCTGTAAAACTTGGACTCAGTCAAAAGGCAGCACCCAAGGACCTAGAACGCCACATGTGGCCTCAACACCACAGGTTTCCCACCTCTGCACTAGACAGACTGGAATATTGGGTTAAATCTAATAGAACAGAATTTAACAAGGGGAAGCATAAAGTCTTCCAACTGTACTCACAAAATCAATTCCTTGAGTACAAGACTGAGAAGATACGGCTATCAAGTGACTCATCCTTAAAGGGTCTGGGAGTTTTTAAGGACTTCTAGTTCAACAAGAACCAACAGAATGAAATGATAGACAAAAAAAAAAAAAAGCTAATATGGTCAGTTCTGCTCTAATGCTTGTTTTGAAAACGTGTGAATTTGTTCCAATGAGACTGACATATTAGGAAACAAAACTCAAATTTTGAGTTTGCATATGTGTAATTTCTTCCACAAGAAACAGAGAGAGAACACAGAACACTCTACCACTTCACAATAAGTCACAAGATGCAACCGTCCCAATGTCCACTTCCACAAACCAACCTCAGGGCTTTTTCAAGATAAAATGCCATATTTATTGCACGTCTTCTGGTGCAATAGGAGCCATGGGCAGAGGAGGGCTGCATGCCCTCTGACCAAGGTCCAGAGTTGCTGCCTGTCCTTTGGTCTGCCCAGCTTTCGCTAGACTTTTCCAGTCACCCAAGTCATAGACATTGTCACTAGTGATGGTAGTATTTATATGCTTCTTAATCTTATTTATTATGTCATTGACAAAGTTTTTGAGCATTGGGTCCCTAACCCCATTTCCCCCCATAAGGCCTATGGTTTTTATTGTGTGATTCTGCATCCTACAGTGCTTTTGGGGAATGCATAAGTGGCATTATAGCAGAATTGGCTATACAGTATTAAATACCATTAAGAGAGTTACTGCTGCCCAGGAATGGAGAAGTGATAGCACCACAGTATTAGGCTCTGATCAGATCACATTTGGAACACCTAAAACTAATTAGATGATCATTTCTGGACTAAATAGGGAAAGACATTAGGAAAGACATTCATTATAAGCTGGAGAATGTCCAAAGGAAGATGATCATGATGGTAAAAGGTCTCAAGATCATGCCATATGAAGACAAATTGAAGGAACTGGAAGTGTTTACCCAAGAGAAGAGAGAATTTTGAGGTGAAATTTAGATTGTAAACTCCTTTAGGAGAGGGACTATGTTTCTTTCTATCTGTATTTGTATACCTAACACATACCACAGTGCCTGGCACAGAGCAGGTGCTTAATAAACATTTAATAAATTAATAAATGTCAATATTTAAAGGGCTAGAATGTGAAAGGCTCTAAAGGACAAAACTGGTTACAACGGATGGAAGTTTCAGAGAAGAAAATTTAAAGTTGGTGTAAGGAAATGACTTCCTAACAATGAGAGCTATTTAAAACTGGAATAGTTTTCAAGCTAAGACAGGATGACCACTTGAAAGGTATGCTATTGTGGGGATACTTTCTCAGATGGGGGTTAAACTAAATAGGCTATGAAAGTCCCTTCCAAGATTCCGTACCCACCTGGCAGGGGATAGGGGAATCAGGAAAGCTTATATGGAACAGGGACAAGAATGGAACAAGATGGCAGTATGGATGGGTTGTGATCTGCACCTTTGAACACAGCACTCACTAGGGAGAGAGGAAGAGAGGAAACAAGCACTTAAATAGTGCCTACTGTGTACCAACCCCAGTAATGAGATCACAGTTCATTAAAATATTGAGCCTGAATGTCACATAATAATGCTACAAAATCTAAATGTAAAATGATCTTCTAAATTTCTATTTCCATGGGACCTGGATTTGTAGGACCATTCTACTTGAATGACCTTAGCCAAGACACTTAACCTCTATGCCTTAGTATCCTCATCTGTAAAACAAAGAGGCTGGACTAAATGGACTCTTAGGTCCCTTCTAATTAGGAATCTGTCACCTCACAATCCTGTGACTCATATTAGTAAGACAACCCAGTACCCATCAGTGCCTATCAGAACTCCACTATGGAATTTAAAAATCAGGACACTGAACCATTGTAACTGGGGCCCCCCACATCCCCTGGAACACCCCATGTGAAGTATCCTTGTAAAGGCATCTAGGTGGCTCAGTGGATAGAGTACTGGATTTGGAGTCAAGAAGATTTGAGTTCACTTAACTTCTGTCTGCCTCAGTATCTTCAACTGTAAAATGAAGGTAATAATAGCACCTACCTCCCAGGGTTGTTGTGAGGATCAAATAAGAAATATCCATAAAGCACTTAGGACAGTGCTTGACATGTAATAGGAATGTTTATTCCCCTCTCCCTACCACTGTCCTTACCACCCCCAGTTATTTACCCTTCTTACTCCAAAGAACAATTTTTCTTCTATACCTATATGGGCCACATACTGGCAATCTGTCCATAGTCTTGATGTTGTTTTCTCCATTCTTATCATCCCTCTTAGTTCCCTTCTTGGGCCTATTTCCTTAAGGTCAGGAAATCCAATTATTTCCTGCCCCTGCTGATTACAGTAAGCTAACCAAACTTGTTCCAAGATACATCAAGTTGAAGTTCATTTGAGTATGCCCAATATATCCAAAAGTCTAGAATGTCTCTGCAAATAGCATCTTGTTTTCTGCAAGCGAGCAGCTATGATTGGTTTCTATGTATAAGACTTTTTATATTTTTAGTTCTCTTCCCATACAACAAAAACTATTAATACTGTTCCACTTTCTCCAGAGACAGTATGGATTAGACCAAATGGAAAGTTTCCATGACTACCTCAATGTTATTTTTGGTATGAGATACTCTGTCAAGTTCAGCAATACACGTGGTCAAGAATTGTGGCTTTATTTCCGCTTTGCTATCAGACAATCAATCCCAATTTAATTTCAAAGCTCAAATAGCAACGGAAACTAATTAGGAGCAGCAAGATCTGAAATCCCTAATTAAAGCGGAAGTCAATAAAGCCATAAGCGTTATCATTGGGACAACCACCAGCAGGATGGAGCCCCACACAAAAGTAGAGAATTTTTTTCCCAGATAATTAGCAAAGCAAAAGTGGGGAGGAGAGAAGGAGAAAAGCATTTGGAGGACACAAGGCAGAAAACAAAGTCAGGACAGAAAGATTCTATTTCTGATTCTGACATTACTTGCTCTTAAAACAAGTTGAGGAACTTCTCTGTACCACACAGCCTCAAAGGAAAAGGATGAACAATTGTAAGGAGCACCCTCTGGGGAGTGTGTGATATTTACCCTGGCACCTAAATGCAGTGGGAGGGGCTGCAGCCTCACTGGGAGGACTGTCTAAATTGGCGAGCTAAATAGGATCATAGATTTAGAGCCAGAAGACAGTTTGGAGTTCATCTTGTCTAACTCCTCAATTTTTAATATGAGGAAATTGAGATCCAGGCAGGTTAAGTGATTGATTGCCCAGGCAAATAGGTAATATATGGCGGAAATCTAACTCAGGTCCTATACCTCCAAGTCCAGTGCTTTCCCCCCCACTGTACCACACAGGAAAGTAGGGCTCATTGCAAATAGTCCAAGAAATGTTTTTGTACTCATGTACGAATCCCATAAATGCAGGGGAGCAGGCCTGCTGAGCCAAAAGCTCAACCCTGTCCCCTCTTGTTGCCGTATGGGCCAAATGTTGAATTGCCGACTGTATTTACCAGAAGTGGATCTGTGCAAAAACCTTCTATTAACAGTGAAATACTAGGGCCAACTCCAGAAGTGTACATGTCCCAAAGGACCAGCTTGGGTATTTTTGACAGCTTTAAAATAATGTTAATGGTCTGACTTCATCTAACTCAAGCCAAAGGGATTCGCATTTAGGCCAGAAACCACATGGCCACTCCACTGGCTGCAGGGATAGCAAAGGGACTCTTAAGTGAATAAGGGATTGTTTCTCCCTGATGGTTATATATACTTTTCTTATCTCAGAATTTCTTGATAAAGAAAAATTAGCTTTGAGCGTGAGTTGAAAAGCAGAGTCAGGCTGTCACTTCAGGCCCTCTCTTCAGCTAGCCTATATTCACTGGAGATTTCCCCCCCCTCTTTTCTTTAAAACATAATTATCTTGTAAGAGCATAGTAAAGAGGAAACAGAATTCAGTAACCCTGAAATGGCTTTTTGGATGCAAATGGGGACAGAGATAGAGATGGAGATAGATGGGCGCGCGCGCACGCACACACACACACACACACACACACAGCAAGAGAGACAGGGTGGGAGGGAGAATGAGAGAGAGACAGAGACAGAGAGACACAGAGAGATCTTGATGTAAAGATAGAGATAACTCTCTGGAGAACTTTCCAAATCCAACTTTCTGTGAGTTAAAATCAGATCTGAAAAGTCATTACCAGAGAGGCAAGCCCCAAAATAAAGGGAAGCTTGGTTCACTTTCATTCTGTTTGTATTTCAAAGTCAGGCAATTACAATGCAAATAGCATTCATTAGCATAGTTCTGTCTATCAATGGAATTACTCACATGAAGCCATAATATTCTTAGCAAGGTTAAAAAAAAAAAGAGTGTACTGACATGGTCTTTTAGTACTGAATGTCTTCTGGGGTTGGGGAAGAGGTTACTTTAACTGTTTCAAGGATGAGAAAGAGTTCAGCCACTAAGACAAGCTAATCTTAGTTCCTAATTTAAATGAATTAGCATTCACTATGACATATGCATCTTACACACACATACACACACACACACACACACACACACACACACACACCAATTGGAACACAAGCAAGAAGTCTGACCTAGCTATCTAATGTTCAGTATAAAAAAAAAGAAAAAAAATATAACTCCATCTTGCCGCAGGCACTTTGGAATAAAGTTATTTAACCCAAGCAGTCAGGCAGCATCCTAAAAAAAAAAAAAAGAGAGATCTTCTAAGAGCCACAGAGCCATTTCCAGATGAGTACCACTGGATAGTATTTCCAGCAGAGTTTCACATTAGGTGCATAGCAAGACCCATCACTCCAAAAAAGACACCTGGGCTTATGCACCCGAACTGACAGCTGTAAACTTTTGATGTGTCTTTTAGAGGACTCCCATTGGTGATGGGAGCACTAAGGATGCCTCATCTCAGACCCTCCTTACCTTCACTCCAATGACAGATTTCCGGTGATAAAAGCAGCACAAGGCTGCCGAGAGTGTATGAAAAGCATTGCATTCCTTAGGCATCTTCCAATTTTCTGGCCCAGAGACCACACGCTTTCTTTAGGGTTCAAAGACAAGAGGCTTCAGAAGTTTTCTGGGAGCTCCCTCCCAGCCAGCATAGCCCGTTGCTTGCCCCGGCTGTTTCTGCTGCTGCTGCTGCTGCTGCTGCCTCCTTGGGCTATGGGAGCTCTCTCCTTCTCCAGATCAGGGTGGGACTGTTCCCCACCCCCCCCTCCACCCCAGCCAAAGCCTGTAACGATCAACTCTCTCAATCCTGACATGCTTGTGTCCAGCCTGCCATGGAGATTGTGCCAAAAGCCCTCATGTGACCAGCCACTCTCCAATGAAATTCTAACCCCTCCAAGGAGAGGCTCTGCTCTTTGGCTGTCCCTTGAATTCAGAGACCCTGAGGACAAAACCCTTCAACCACAAACCACAGGCAGCCTTCCCTTCACAATCCTGGACCTTCATGAAGTACTCTGCTCCTTTCCGCCTGTCACTTGAGCTGAGCCCTCTTTGAATCAGAGAGGTTTTAGAGAACAAGGTAAATCACACCAATCATTCAGTCTCACTAAACAAATGGGACTAGTTTGAAAGACGGTGCTGGTTTAAGGGCTACCAGGTCACCAGGTCTGGCCCCTTTCCTCGGGGTAACTAATGTCCTAGCTAACCTAGGTAGGGGGGAAAGGAGGAAAAGGAAAACACCCAGATGACCGCACTGACAAGGCTGTTTATTTTTAATTAGGATACTCCTGGCAGCCAGTTGTAGGGAAAACACAAAACCCAGCTGATAACATTGGCACAGTCATTAGCTATTGGCAAAGCAACACTGCCTTTTGGTGTTTAATTAGCAGGTCTGTCAGCAAATACCCAGAGCCGTGTACCCAGCCCACATGGCCCCGCAAGCTGTCGGGAGGCAGCCGGGACCAGGTTGTATTACTGGCTTTTGACACGACTCAGAATGGGCAAATGGATTTTGTCAAAACCGCAAGGTGCCCTTTCTTTGACGTTCTGTTTTTTTTTATGCTAGGTGGCATAGTGGATAGGGTCTGAAGTCAGGAGGACTCATCTTCCTGAGTTCAAATCTGCCCTCAAACACTTAGTAGGTGTATGACCCTGGGCAAGTCACTTAACCTTTCAGTTTCCTCATCTGTCAAATGAGCTGCAGAAGGAAGCAGCAAATATCTTTGCCAAGAAAACTCCAAATGGGGTCACGGAGAGTCAGACACGACTGAAAAATGACTCAGCGACAGCAGCAGCAGCAACAACACTATCCCAACCAAAATAAAAATGAGCCCCCATCAATGAAAAGCAGGGGAGACCTCGTGCAAGTCCTTTGGCTAAGAAGGATCCCATAAGCAAGGCCCCATGAGGAGCTTCAGCTGGAGATAACCTGTTTTCTCTTTGGTTCCTGGAGCAATGGCCCTAAAAGTTTCTGGTTTTTTATTGAATCCAGCTTTCTGCCTGAAGCTATTCCTTCTTTTCAGTTCCAAATGTTCACTTTCTGTGGCTGCTGTGTCCCAAAAAGGGCATAAATTCTGCTGTTCTCTATAACCAGGGACAGGCAGCAACTTGCCGTGCAGTAGAAACTGAGCTGTATTCAGTTCAGCAAGGAGCCGGACCAGATGAGACACGATGGAGGTATGAAAAGCATTCAAGAGGATTAGCATCAGCTCTTCAGAAGGCCTCTACTTGTGACCAACTGAGTCCTCTGCCTGTGAAAATAGGTTGTTTGCTCAACTGCCCGGTTGGGTAGCTCCTGAGCTAAAAGGAAAGGGTGAAGAGATAAATTCAGTGCAGGGACAGAAACAGCCACTTAGCTTAAGGAATATGGAGTTGGGATGGAGGCAGAGGGAAGGAGCTTGATGGGACGGTGGAGAACAGGAAGTCTTCCTGAGAACAGCAATGGTGTAGGAATATGATGGCCATGAACCATTCTGGTCTCATCTCTGATTTCTTCTCTTGTATAGTCCCACTGGACATGACTGCCCTTTCTGCTTTCTGCAGTTCATCTCAACTGGACTTGTCTCTGTTCCTCACATACAACAGTCCATCTCCAGCCTTTCCACTGTCCATCCTCCATGCCTGGAATGCATTTCCTCCTGACTTCTGAAGCCCTTAAGATGCAGCTTAGACATCATCTGCAAGAAGCCTTTCTGGATTTCCCTAATGGCTAGGGCTATTTCCCCCAAATTTTCTTGTAGTTAACTAATTTGTGTATGTATGTAGGTATATATTTATTAACTTTATATTTATGCTGTATATATTTTCATCTGTACTTTTTTATCTCTCCCATTAGAAGCATTCCCTCATTCTCCTCATCACATATCTTCCCTTTCCGTCCATTTTAGAGATGGCACAGTGGATGATAGAGCATTGAACTTGGAGTCAAGAAGACTTGAGTTCAAATCCAGCCTCAAAATTTACTAGCTGTGTGACCTTGGGCAAGTAATTTTACTTCTATTCGCCTCAGTTTCCTCATCCAAAAAAAGGGGGTCACAAGAGCACCTACTTTCCAGAGTTGTGAGGATAAAATGAAATATTTGTAATGTGCTTTGCAATCCTTAAAAGTTCTATAAATACTAGCTATTATTATATCCAGGGCAGCTCGGTGGTGCAGTGGATAGAGTGACAGGCCTGGATTCAGGAAGACCCGAGTTCAAATTTGGCCTGACATGTACTAGCTGTGTGTTCCTAGGCGAGTCACTTAACCCTGTTGCCTCAATTTTCTCATCTGTAAAATGAGCTGGAGAAGGAAATGACAAATCTCGTATCTTTGCCAAGAAAACCCCAAACGAGGTCACAAGAGTCAGACTCAACTGAAAATGACTAAACAGCTTAACCTTAATCTCTATTCCTCATAGAGTTAAAGCTTCTGAGGTGCCTAGTTTGGCTTCCCTTTTCTAAATAGTTTCCACATATTTTGTAGATCTTGTTCCATAATCCCCTTTTTCTATTGTGCCTCACTCTTTATTACTGTAGGTGATAGAGAAGATATTGCCCTACGGTAGGAATTTTCCTCAATGTCCCCAATTGTGCAGTTTATTAGTCACCTTTGCCCTCCCTGTGGTCATTTATTTTTAGTCCCCCTCTGCCATGAAATCTCCTCTCCGGGCCCATGTCCTCTTGACTTTCTGGGTGTCAGTTGCCCCAGGAGTTCTGATTCCCCTTCACCTGAAGCAGAATGAAGGGGACTGTCTCAGTAACAAAAACCTGATGATTATACCCATTGCAAAGTCCCCATTTCCCTTTAAAGAACATCTCTTTTCTCCCATGGGAACATCCATCAGTGGTACCCTTTTCCACCACCGAAACAAAGAATCCCCCCTTTCTTTCCCTCTGTTTCAACCCTCAGCCCCTCCTTACTCATTCTCTTCTTAGGATCTCTTCTTTCTGAGACTCAGCCGTTATCTTTCCCCTCGCTGTTAACCTTTGATGTGATTAGGGTGCCTCACACATTGCCCTCTCTCTTCTTCCTCTTCTCTCCCTTTTTATATGTCCTCTCATTTTGTAATTTGGTCGCACAAAAGCACTCATTACCTCTAGGCAGAGTGTTGGGAGGTTTAGTCTTATTTCTCCACAATTACTTCTAACTGACTTCTGCTTTTACTTGTCTCCTTGTGTACTTTTAGGTAAAAAAAAAATCTCTAAATGGTCTCTCTGTTGTTATTTTGTTGTCCCTTCCTTGGTTGCTGTGTTTATGTACCCTTCTTGTATTTCTGTTGTCTGGGCCATTTGAAAAGCAAGTGATTTGTTCAGGTCTAGCTTTCTTTCTAGGAATGCTCTGGAATGCCTTTTTTGTTATTGAACATCTATATCTTTTTTTCCCATAAATGATCAGTTTCAGATCTGCAGAGTAGGTCACCTTGGGTTGTTTCCTGAGGCCCTTTAGTCTTCAGAGAACATTATTACATTTCCTCTTGTGGTTTCTTGTGGGTTCAGAATAGTCTTGTGTTATTTGAATTTCCTTTATATTTGAAGGACTTTTTCCTGTTCACCAGCAGAAATGGTTGTTTGTCATGGGGATTGTTCAATTTAACGTCTATGTGTCTGGGAGTTTGAAGCATAGGGTTTTATCCTGGAGGCAACCTGTGGATTTGATTAGCATTTTGTGTGTGTGTGTCTGTGTGTGTTGTGTGTGTTTTGTGTGTGTGTGTGTGTGTGTGTGTGTGTGTTCAGAAGTTCTGGGAAGTTTTCTTGTGTTATTTCTTACATTAGGGTGTTCAGGTATTTTGACTTGCAGTGATTTTCTGGGAAACTTATAAAAATCCTTAAGTTGTGTCTATACATCCTGTCTTGAAGGTCATTATGCTTTGCTTATCTGGAGATCATGTTTTCTTTCAACATTATTGCTCTTTTCTTCTCTTCCAGATTGTCTTTCACTTCCATGCATTTGCATTCCCAATCAATTATTCTCTGTTTTGTTTCTTTGGCGAGATTTGCATACTGGATTCAAATTTTTCTCATTCTGCCAATTATTTCTGCTGTACATGCCATAAATTCTGCTTTCACAATTCTTATTTTTCTTTTCAACCATTCAGGAACATTCTGTTGTGATTCTGTGCTCTTTTGGAATCAATAGGGTCTTCTGTCTTATCAGGTGCCGATTGATCTTCCTTTATCTTACAATATTTATTCATAGTTGGCTAGATACCTTTAGCTGATCAGGAGGCCGTGTTCCCTTCTGTTGTTAATATTTTCTCTACTAATCTATCTGTCTATGCATAAGATCTTTGCAAAGATCCTGAGATCTTTGTAATCCTGTCCCATAAAAACACTAATTCACCTGTGGGCCAAGTGTTGTGAGGTTTAGTCTTGTTTCTCCATGATTCTCCTTATATTTCTCTATTGCTCACTTTCTATCTACTTTCCCTTTTATGTCAGTTTCTCTGGGGGCAGGAAATCAAAGCCATCTCTGCTGGACAATTCACATTTCACTGGCTTCACTCCATGCCCCAAGTGATTTCTTAGGGCAGAGAACTGGCCCCAGCTAGATACTGGCCCCTTTCTCTCAAGCTTAGTGAAATGTTCCACACACAAGCTACCCCAGTTCTCTCTATTCCTCAATTTTCTAGCTGATGACTATTGCAGGACAGGGTACTGTCTGGCTGCTGACCAGACAGCAGGTTCTGCCTTTTAGTTTTCTGCTATAATGGAAGAAGGGAAGAGTTCAGTTACAAGCTCAAGAACAGGTATGTATAGTCCTGCCAGATTATTGTGGGTCATGGGGCAGGGGGTACTATGGATTAGCTCTTTCTGTTTTTAATTCATCATGTTTTTTACTTTTTTAGCATTCCTGGTGTCTTAGCCTGGTGGAGACAGCTGAAATTGCTTTTATCTCGTGTACATAATTCCTATCTAGGAGGTATTTGAGAGGCTGAAAATGTATAATTCTCCATCTTGTTCATGTGATCTGGAAGTCTCTTCAGCATTAGAATCTAAACTTGTTATCAGAGATTGTTCCATTCTTTACACTTGCATCCCTGGTGCACAACACAGTGTTTGGCACATAGTAGGTGCTTAAATACCTGCTGATTAATTTTAAGTGGCTCCTGGAGCTATAACTATTAGTTCTGGCTCCTGGGGCAATCACTACAAAACAGGATCACAGATTTAGAGCTAGAAGGGAACTTAGAGGCCAGAGTCTAACCCCCTCTTTTTTCAGATGAGAAAACATGTCTACAGTTAAGAAGCTTGCCCAAAGTTACATAGAGAGTAAGTATTTGTGGACCTGAACCCAGATCCTTCAACTCCAAATTCGATACACTTTCTACCCTACCTCCTAAACGCAAAGGGGCAAGCCCTCTAAAATGAAACTCCCAGTCAGAAAAGCACTGGGGAGGAGAGTAGGGATGTCTACCTCAATCCTCAGGACACAAGGTCCCATAAATTAGAGGCAGAGACCATGGTACGCCGTGAGGCTGCTGTGGGGGAAGGAAGCTTTTGTTTTTCTTGCTTACTAGGTGCTGAGCTCAGCTGTTTCTATCTGCTGGAGTACCATGTGCCACCAATGCTCTCTAAATAATAGCACCCATTGCCCCTACCCTAGGTATAGCCAATCCTAACACATACATTGAAATAGGATATTCAACAGGAACTCATTTATCTGGTGGCTGGAACTCTAGCATCTAGAATACAACCTGTAAATCAGGAAGCCAGTGACTAAAAGTGGAAAGTAAAAGAGCTCATGGCTGGAAAGGTAGCAGAACTCTAGAGATTTCTAGTCATCTAGTCCAACCCTCATTTTAAAGATGAGGAAACTGGGGGGGGGGGAGTAGGGAAAAGTGACCGTCCTCAGAGATGGGCTAATCCAACCCCTTCACTGTGGGCATAGGAGACCCCAGCCTCACTCACTGAAGAACTAGGACTGCTGATGGTGTCCAGGAGTCCCAGGGAGGCAACAGGCACCAAAATTACACAAAGC
Organism: Vombatus ursinus; assembly: GCF_900497805.2. Lineage (NCBI taxonomy): Eukaryota > Metazoa > Chordata > Mammalia > Diprotodontia > Vombatidae > Vombatus > Vombatus ursinus. Next base: position 554,540 of record NW_020950417.1, on the reverse strand, counting down.
AGAATTAAGAACTCAGAGCAGTTTGGCTCTAGTATGGGGTTGTTGCTCAGTGTGTTTGTAGCTTCCTGACCCCATATCTGGGTTCCTTGCGAAAGATTCCAGAGTGGTTTACCATTTCCTTCTCCAGCTCATTTTACAGATGAGGAAATTGAGGCAAACAGGGTTAAGTGACTTGCCCAGGGTCACACAGTTAGTACGTGTCTGAGGCCGGACTGGAACTCAGGTCTTCCTGAGGTCTGTCCACTGAGCCTCCTAGCTGTTCCCAAGGGGGTTTACTAAACTCTAACAGCTGTCCCCAAGGTAAGGGAGGAGTATAAGGTGCAAAGGAGAGCTCAGAGTGCTATGGAGCAGGGTTTGTGGTACAGTTAAGAAAAATTTCAATCAAAAGTTAAATTCTTTTTTTTTCTTTCCCCTTAGGCTAGTGAGCTTATTATTTTTTAAAATTAATTTATTTTGAATTATCCAAAATGAAAGGAAATATCTTTGAGCATTTCGTGTGCAAGGAACATATAGCATAGAAACAACTAAAGGGAGAACTAAACAAATGGGGTGGGGGGAAGAAAAAGAAATTCCAGAAAACAAAGTAGATGAGATAGAACACAGTAGGTCTACGAGAGTCAAGACTCAGATAGGGGTGAGAATAAGAGGGGGAGGGTTTGGGCCAAGAGATGACTTGTCATATGGGAGGAGCTAATATGTCTCATGTAGGTGGAATGTCCTGGGCTAGGCCTATGAGTTGGAGAGAAGGAGCCCAAGAAGATGGGCTCATTACAAACTAAAGAAAAAATTCCAGGCCTATTTGGGAATTGGAACAGCGCTTTTGACGATCCCTAACTAAACACGGGCACCAAGTAGCCGCACGTATTTTTTTTTCCCCCGCACATATTTTTAATACAATTATTCTCCTGGTCGTGCTGTCTGGTTGCTAATCACGGGAACACTACAATCTCTGAGGAATCAAAGCTATGGGTAACCCTGAGAGCAAGGGAGACACACATGGAGAAAATAGCATATAAGTAGGATGACACTTATTTACAAGAAGGTACAGCTAGGTGGCGCTATAGCGCATAGAACGCAAAGCCTGGAGTCAGGAAGATTCATCTCCCCAAGTTCAAATCTGGCCTCAGACACTTAATAGGTGTGTGACCCTGGGCAAGTCACTTAACCCTGTTGGCCTCAGTTTCCTTATCTGTAGAATGAGCTGGAGAAGGAAATGACAAACAACTCCAATATATTTGTCAAGAAAACCCCAAATGGGGTCACAAAGAGTTGGACGTGATTGAAATGACTAAACAACAACAAAAATGTACAAGAAGGGAAATTATTAAGGAAAGAAGTTATCACAATAGTAGATGGTGTAATGCAAAGGATAATAAATGGATGACCAGCCTGAGTGCTACTCTGGTACCCCCAATTACAAAAAGAACTAAAGGAAGGCTTTTGGCACAATGGGTAGGTCCTCCATGAGAGGACACGGCTAAGAATCCCACAGGATGACAAGGGGTGAATGAGCTCCAGTGAAATCACAGATCTTCTACAGCTTCAAAAGCTTCAGTCAGGCACTCATAACATGTCAATCATCTATAGTGGTGGTGATGTTGGTAGCAATCATGGTAATACTAATACATTGCAGCACATATGTAGTATCTACTATAGGCACTCTCCAAATATTATCTCATTTGATCCTTACAACACTCCTTGGGAGGAGGGTACTATTATTATCCCCATTTTACAAATTAGGAAACCGAGGCAAATACATTAAATGATTTGCCCAAGGTCATATAGGTTGTAATTATCTGAGGATAGATTTGAATTGTTGCTGTTCATCCTTTGTTTTTGAAGAGGACCAATGATATAATGATTGATGTCTTGACCAGTACATAAACTAGATTTAAGTGAGGCAGAGCCGTGCAAAGCTGTCAGCCTCACTGTCTTCTAGAGTCACTGAAATCCAGTGGCAAGACAAAAATCAAGATGGCATCAGGTCTTCCTGATGCCAGACCTAGTCTTCTATCCACTGTATCCCCTAGCTGCTCCAAATAAGGCAGAAGAATGATAGGGCTGGTCTAGAAGATTACTGGAGTTCTATTCCACCCTCACTCTCATGATTCCTCAATGAGGGCAGCTATATGAAGCGGTCCTACAATGATTGTTATAAAGTCATGATGTTTACACAGGCTCAGGTTCGGGATCTAGGCAGAGCTAGATAGAGTATCAGATCTCTAGTTAGAAAGTCCTTAAAAAAAAAAAAGTCCTGAGTTCAAATTTGCCCTCAAGCACTTATTAACCATGTGACCGTGGGTAAGTAACTTAACCTCTGTCTACATTCAGTTTTCCGATCCTCAAAATGGGGATAACAATAGTGTTTACCTCCCAGCATTGTAGAAGATAAAAAATAAGATAATCTATAAAATGCTCTAAAAACCTTAAAACACTATACAAGTGATATTTATTATTACTAGTCTTCTCCTTAGGTCATAGAATCATATATTCAGAGCTGGAAAGTACCTCAGAAGCCACAAATCCAACCCCCTCATTTTAAAGAGAGAGAAACTGAGGGCAAGGGAGGTAAGTGTCAGATGGGTAGCAAGTATAGAAATGGGATTTGCACCCAGGCCCTCTGACTCTAGACCCAATGCTCTTTCCATTGTACCACAGTCAACACAAGTTCCCATACACCTGGCCAGGTTTTTTCACACACCCCATTCACCCACTGCTTTCTATGCCAGAGTCTGAATTTCCTCAAGTAACAGCTACCCCTAAAAGTCGTTTAGCCAGAGGCCCTTCAGAAGTCCAATCTTAGTGGCAGCTCACATTTCTAGAGGTCCTTACATGGCTCTGCAATGTCAGGAAAAATTATTTTCCCACTTTGTGAAAGAATAAAAACAAAATTATGGAATATTTCCCTCGTGCCAAGCACTATTCTAAGCAATAGGAATAATAATATAAAAGTGAAATAGTCCCTCTACTCTTAGGGAGCTTACATTCTAATAAGAAGAAACAATACATGTAGGGGAGAAATGATCCAGAGAGTCTCCTCTGGGGAGTCACAAGAATGGTGAGTTGATCCATAAATTTGCACACCATTTCCAGAAGCAAGAGTGGTATTGATTGTACTAAGATGGAAAGCCTGAAGCTCAGATCTATTAAGTGAGTTTCCCAGAGTAACATAGCTAGTGAACATCTGAGCCCAGATATTCTGACTAGAGCTTTCCACTAATGCATGTAGCCTGTCCAAAAAGCAACCTCAGAAATCAACTAACCAATAAAAAATGTTTTTGATCCTTGACTGTGGATGGACATAGCATCATGAAGGATATTAAGAATTATAAAACATGGTCCTAGGATGTAAAACTAGGGCTAAAAAAGGACCTTAGAGATCCTTTAGTCCAACCCCACCCCTACCTGGTACAAGTGAGATGAGGCCCAAGGTCTCCCAGGTCATACAATGGCAGAGCCAGGATTTAAATTCAAATCCCTTAACCTGAATACTCTTTCCACTGTAAAGCTAGGAGTTTATATCTCAGAATTTATATCTAGTTGGAGAAATGGGACAAAGATGCTTAGAAAGAAGACATAATATGAAGCAGTATATGTGATATGTAATATATAAAAGGCAAAATCAATACACTGTGGGATGATATGGTCAGGGGAGCCTTCACAGAGAAGGGGAGCACCTGAGCTAAGCCTGGAAGAATGAGTAGGATTCCAAACGTGTTTGCCCTAACCGTTCTTTCTTCTATTAAGCAAAAACCCCTTCCTGCACAAAACAAAACACGCACACTCCTATGCTGCCTAGAGATCAGTCACACAAGCAGAAATACAGCACATTTGTCAGCTTCCTATGGCCCTTATCCTTTCTCTATACTTGCTAATGGCTTAAAGATGATATGGGAAGACTGAAGAGAGCTGGGGGTAAAGGAACCGTATTGGACACCTAAACATCCTTGACTGGGCAGCTCATTATTGACCTTGCTTAGGAAGCCAGTGAAACAGTTAGCCAAAAATTTCTGCTATGAAAAACCACTCCCCTTCTGCAATATTTTGCTGGTAGCTCTCTCTGAGGAGGTGAATGAATCCTAAAATGTCTGAACATAAAAACAAAAATAACCTACCCAAGAAAATGACATAGAATTAGTCTCTGCTCCTCTAGCATGAGCTTCCACTTAGAAGCATACAAAAGATAAACAGGTCACTGCTGAGACTCAAATGAAGCTTTCTTCCCTTTTTCTCTAGGAAATGTCTCTCTCAAGTGGAATGTGTTCCATCAGGATTAAAGGAAAAAGCTGATCCTGTTAGGTAACCATTTTCTAAGTATATTCCATCTGAGTCTTGGGCAAAAAGCAATTCCTGAAGCAGCACTCAGCCCTTTTAATCAATTTTTTCCAGAAATGGCTCAGAGACGGGAATAATTTATTATCATTGCCACTGAAGATAATAATTTCATGAAGGTATAAGATACCCTCTATTGAGTCTATCCCTTTTCCTAAAAGCATTTTGCCCATCCTAATCCATTCTTCACACTCATACCCATCATAATCATTGGAGAAACTGAGGGACAAAGCTGGATGCCTGGACCAGGGTCATACAGGGTTCAAAAAAGAGCCCACAAACACAGAAATAGGGATTCCCAGGTTTCATTTCTAGAACAAAGCCCCTGATCTTGCTTGAGGTATGCTCATGATATGGGTTGAAATATAAATTTTTAAAGCTTTTTTTTTTTTTAAAACCCCGACACAGCCCTCAGCTAAAGGAATTACTACCTGTCCACAACTAGGTCACATCAGTCAAGGCATTCTTCTGGTCCTGAAAAAGGGGTTTCTAAATACCAAACCCCAACTGTGTAATTGGAGTGTGATTTCTCTCCATTACAGAATCCTGGGATAGAAATCAGTAAAAGAATCAGAGACGAGCAAAAATAGAAGGAAAAAAGTTGCCTTTTTGCTACTCTCTAGTGACCCCTTCTGGCTATCTCACCTGATCTAGGCTAATAGCCCAACAGAATATAGCCAGGGAGAGACAATGAGGACACGTTGTAGGGGGGGAGCCCACAAAAGCAATTCCTGATGCATCTGAGCAAACAAGTGCTTCCAAAGCACTTGAAGGAAAGGGTTAAAAGAAAACCAAAGAAGGGTTCATGGTACAGCTATTGTCTTCCACATCAGCTTTTCATGGTCAGCCCTAATACCAACCTATCCTACTTAGTAACCATGGAAACTGGAATACTGCCTGCCAGCCACATTCAACAGAGATTCAGTTCCCAGGAGGGCAAGCTTTCCCCTCTCAGCAGCAAGCAGCTTGACATATGAGTGACAAGGCGGGAAGGGGGTGGTTCACTTGTGTTCTGGCTGGTATTGAAGGGGTAGTCCCTTTCCTGAAGGTAATCTTACTCCACCCTAGGAGAAAGGAAAAGCAGACACTTTGCATAAGAGAAAGTATAGGTTTTTGCCTATAAAGAGATGGTGAAAGAAAGAGAAGGAAGGAGAAAGACAGAGGGAGGGGTAAGGAAGAAGGGAGACAGAGAGAGGGATAGAAGAAAGAAGAGAGCTACAGAAGAAGGAGAGAAGGGGAGAGAGAGAGAGAGAGAGAAGAAAATGAGAGGGAAGGAAGATAGGAGGGAAGAGTCCTTTTTCAGACATACGTTCCTCTACTGCCTCACTTCAGTTAGGAAAATAAGGTCAACAGAAAAACATGAGGCTCAAGGCCACATTTCTTAAATTTATTAAGATGTTTGGAGCCATCAAATATCTAGGAAGACAATAATACATTTGTCCATGGTGGCAATCACAGAAATGCCCAGCAGTTGTCTTGCATTGCAAAGTTAGAATCATTTCTGCCAGCAGTGATGGAACAGGCTAGGCAGGGGAAGCACCTGTCCAGCAGAGGCGAGCTCACAGTGGGTGAACATGCAAACCAGTGAACAAAACAGAATGGGCCAGTTTTATAGGATGGCCACTGAGATGCTCCATCCCCTTAACCCCCTTTTCACCTCTCCTGCAAACCCAGTAGGGTGGCTGTTGGTAAATGAAGACAGTTTGACTGAAATAATGAGCAAGGCAGAGCCATCCAAAGTCTAATTCCCTCTGAGGTCTTAGAGAAGCAGAGGGAAGATGAACATGACATCTGCATTTACCCAGGCATAAAACAAGCGTAGCACTGAGGCATACTGAGGATACTGAAGTCTGGAGCGGGCCAAAGAAAGTCAACTCATCCACCAGGAAGTATCCACAAGGAGAGCATCTACATGGATATGGCAAGAATCACATAGAGAAGAATCCATTCCAATAGTTCCCTACTTTGTCTAGGATTGAATAGAAAGTCCTTCGTTTGGCAGTTAAGCTCTTTACAACCTGGATTCTTCCCACCTTTCCAGTCTTCCACTGAAAAATCTTCCCCTTAAAAAAAAAAGTGAGGGCTTTCTACCATTCTGTACTGGACTTCTTTCAGTTCCTTACACACACAACACTCCATTTCCCTTGGCTGTACCATCAATCCTAAAATACTCTCCCTTCCCCCCTCCACCTTGAAGGCTTTCCTTTTCCAGTTCCCACAACTGCTAAAGCATTCATCTTTAAGGTTACCTTCCATCTACTTATATGTATCTCATCTAAGCCTTTTTATTTACATGTTGTCTCCTCCATTAGAATGCAAGCTCCTTGAGGGCAGGCACTGTTTTTGTCTTTCTTTGTAGCTCCAGCCCTTGTCATAGTGCCTGGCACATAGTAATAAAAATGCTTGTTGAACATAAGGGTCTAGAATGATCTGTGTAGAGAATAAAGAGCTTATAAACACTCTTGCTTCTTCACCCCAATGCCAAACTTTTGCTCTTTTCCTGATGACCCTGAACCCTGCTGCACAAGCACCCACACTTTTTACCATCTTATTCCATATCCCTCCTCTTTGTGCCTGTGATCCTTTGGCTAAACTAGATTCTTAGTTGTACCATCTAACTCAGGATTTTGACAGCACATATAAAACCATAAGAAAAATACAAGTTAATTTTTTTTTGAGGAGTGTCATTAGGAGCTGGGGGGGAGGGAGAAGATGGTTCGGAAACATGGATCTGGAGCTCGAAGGGGCTTCAGAGACCATTCAATCTAAGCCCCTCATTTTACTGAGGAGGAAACTCAGGTTCAGAGACTAAATGACTTGCCCAAAGTCACTCACACAGGTAGGTAGTAACAGAGACCAGATGTGAACCCTCTGTGAAGGTCATTCTCCCTTCTCAAAAAGCATTGCACCATTTCGAGCCAGCCTAGAGGTGGTCAAAGTTTTCTGCTACGTTACACATTTCACAGGACGCTGATTTCCTATTGGTTCTCGATCTTACAGAGAATGCAAACTCCATCCGAGGAGAAGAAAGAAGAAAGATGCCGGCGCTGAGACCTTGGCATCCCTTGCTCCCTAAGACTAGAAGGATACAGGAGAGGCCATGTGTTGTGGCTAAAAGAGCTCAGGATCTGGAGTTCATGCTGTACCCAGCACAAGGCCTGGCACCAAGTAAGCTCTTAATAAATACTTGCTGTTGTTACATATCCTGACCCTTAATCTCTGCCCCTCTACCTCAAAAAAAAAAACCCACGTCACTAAACATTTTGCTTTCTACCTCTCTAAGGCAGTTGTCATGGAATATGTATGGTATGGTTGGGTAAGGGTATGGTAGGGTAGAGTAGGTATGGTATGAGGGTGTGTGTATACATGTTCATACACACATGTACATATATACAACACACGTATCTTGATATAATACATATGTGGCATGTATGTGTATGGTATAATACATATATGGCATGCATGTATGTGATGTGTGTGTATGTGTACACATGCATATATACCACCTATATGTTGTATGGTATATATACATGGTATGTATACACACATACACACTATACCATAGCATATGTATTCCATGATGATTTCATTAGGGAGGTAGAGCAAAATATATACATATATGGTGTATGTATGCATATACACATACCAAATATTTATACCACATATATGTATGTGTATATATATATATACACACACTGTATTATATACCATATATATCATTCCACACACATTCTATTACAGATAGTCAGACAGACAGACAGACAGACAGACAGATAGATAGATAGAGAGATAGAGAGATAGCTTTTCTTTGTATCGTGGCTATCACACTGTTCAGGAAGATCTGCCTTCCAGTATTTAGGCCTTATCTCCCTCTACTAGGTTGTAATTTTCCAGAGAACAGGGAACCTCTTAACTAAACTTTGTTTCTCCTCACCATCTAGCCCATGGCATCTGTACACAGCAAGTGGGTTTTTTAAAAATGCTTATTGATTAATTAATGCTTAATTAATGTGATTCTGGACATAATTTTTCTGATCCCCATCTGTAAAATAAGAATGTTAATACTTGCATTACCTACCTCTGTTTCCTCATCTGTAAAATGGGAATATTAATACTTATACTACTTACCTCAGAAGATTTGAGGAGGAAAGTGCTCTGTAAACCTTATATTACCATCTAAATAGGAGGGGTTGTGCTTCTTGTTATAGAATCCTGAACTAGCCTATGTGGAAATCCTCTTTAAAATACTTTCCTAGGACAGATCACTTTTCCTAATTTACTCAAGGGAATGAAGATGGAGGCTATAAAAAGGTCTCTGTACAGAGGGGATATTGATCTAACCAGCACATGGAACAAAGGAATTGGATGAGATGTTCATTCCCACACACATTTCCTTCTAAGCAGATGCACTTTCAGAGCTCTATCCCTTTTCCCCATAGATTTTACCGAAAGCAGAATATGAGAAAGCTGCACAAGAACCAGGAGCTGAAGGCTCCATATTAACCTCTCACTGGTTGCTCCCAGCAGAGGTCTGCCTGACTGCACCCCACACCCTCCAGTTTTCTAAACTCTCTCAGAAAGCTCATGCTCTGCAAACCAGTCTTTTGGAAGCAAAAACAAACAAAACAAACAAAAACCCAAATGTGTGTTTTGGACACTTTTTCTTGCACTTCCTAGCTGCCCATTATTGGACACTCCAAGACTTGGTTTCCTCATTGGTAAACTGGGGATAACAATGCTGTACCTTTAATTCAAGGTTATTGTCAGGAAAGTTCTGTTTGGGAGCATCATATCCCTGTTTCTTATTTATCAGCATTATTATTCTCTAACCTCATAGGAAGAGGGAAAGCTTTGTACTTTGACCATGGTTTAAGAGGCATAAAGAGCCAGGCAAGTCCTATAATCTCTTGGTTCCTCATATCAAATAGGCAGCCTATGAGCCTCTGTCATGACTCATGCCAAATCATATTAAGACGTAGTAGGGAAATATTTAGCAAAATAAATAAAAATACGCTACAACATAGATAATGTTATTGTGTGATTTTCTAAGTCAACCTGTGACCTGGAGGGATCCATATGTATGGTTTAGTGGTCCCAATTTCTCTTTGAGTTTGACACCATAGTTCTAAGCTATAGGTTGGGTTACATATGCTATCAGACAGCTGATGTGATAGTTTAAATGACCTGAGTTTTTCCCTTATTCTTTCTTTTTTCTTTGTGTAGTGCCTAGAGAACTGGATTTAGAGTCAGGGAGACATGGGATTGAAACCTGTTTCAGGTATTTAATAGCTGTTTAAACAATCACTTAACCCCTCCCAGCCTCAGTTTCCTCATTGTAAAATACAAGCGTTGGATCTGATGACCTCTAAGGTTCCTTCCAGCTCCATTCCTATGATCTAATGATTTTGTATGTACCCATTTATGTACATGCTGTCCTCTCTTTTAAAATGTCAGCTCCTTCAGAACCAGGAGAACATTGTACGCACAGTAACCTCAATAGTTCAAGGATGATCAACCGTGAAAGACTTGGCGGCTTTGATCAAAATGACGATCAAAAAGACAATTCCAAAGGACCTGTGACAAAAACTGTTACCCACCTCCAGGGGGAGGACTTATGAGTCCGAGTGCAGATTGAAGTGCACATTTTTATTTTCTTTATTTTTCTTTGTGTGTGTTTCTTTTGCAACATGTCTAATATGGAAATGTTTTATATGACTTCACATGTATATCGACATATTGTATTGCTTGCCTTCTCAAGTGGTTTGGAAAGTTTGGGAGCGAGGGAGGGAATTTAGAATTTTCAAAAATGAATGTTAAAAATGTTTACATGTAATTGGGAAATATTTAACAACATAAATGTGTATATATACACACATACATATTTGTATATGACATTTTATATATACATACATACATACATATACATATACATATATATATACACACATATATACATATATATATATATTTCCTTAAGGGCAGGGACTGCCATTGCTTTGTTTTTTATCCTTAGACTTAGCACCCTTCCTGGCACATAGTAATTAAGTGATAGGTGCATAAGGGGAAGGGGAGGAATGTATTCAGAATGTAAGGTGATATAACAAAAACAAAGAAAGACTATATAGTAATGATGAGTTCTCTGTATGACTTGCTAGACTGAATTTTAAAACTGGTAGTTCCCTACTCTAATGAAATCACAAATTTAGACAAAACAATAAATCTACCAGCAGCAATGAACTTGGCATTGAAAAAAAAACATACAAATCCAAATCACTAAGATCTTCCCTTCTAAATCTGGCATTTTTTTTTTCCTTCTCTAGGCTATTTAAAGTCACTTGGGGGTGGGGAGGTGTTTGTGGCAGAATTCAAATTCAGGCCTGGCAGGGCTCCAAGTACTGTTTTCCATCTATTGTACCATGCAGTCACACCCTACTGCAAATCATTAGGGAATGGATATCACATAGGTGACAGTCCTTTGTATCATCATTTATTTATTTTCTTTTTGGTATCGACTTCTATTTTGCCATTCCCCCCAGGTTGGCAGCTACAAATTGGATAGGGTGCTGCTAAATCACATCAGGAAAACAATGGTCCATTTGACAGCCACAACGAGTGGGAGAGGGAGGGGGCCATGTAGAAGAAGAAGGCTATTAACTGAAATTATCTCGGAACAACAATGCCATCTCAGACCATCTCTGCAGGCTCCTACCAGGATGCAGTGCCCACACTGACAGCTCAGTCTTCCAACATCCCTGATTCAAAGGGAGTCATTTTCAGTGAAATCTACAAAATGGAAAATGTTGATAACAGCAGCAGCAGCAGCAGCAACAAGAAGGAATTTATATTCCTTTACTGGGGGAGACAGCCTGCCTATATATAAAGTACATACAGAATATAAACTCTATATGGGAGTGGGGTGACAGGTGAGTCACTGAGGGTTGAGGGGGATGGATCAAGAATGGAAGGAAACGAGGGATTATTCTAAGAGGCCAAGGTGAGGTGGGGGTACATTCCAAGCTTAGGGAACAGCCGGTGCAAAGAAGACAGGAGATGAATGGAGCATCCTATGTGAGAAATGTCAAGAAAGCCAAGTTGACTGGACAGTGGCGTGCATATAGCAATATACATGCGTACAGCAAACCAGACAAAAGTAAAAAGGCTGGAATTGTAGGTTGGGGCCAAGTTATGAAGGTTTTAAAATACCAGCCAGAGGTAATAATGAGTGGCTCACACAGTCATAGGACTGAGAGCTAGAAAGGTCTTTCAAGATTCTCTAGTTCAATACCCCCACTTTACAGAGGAGGCAACTGAGGTGATATGACTTTCCTGAGGTCAGAAAGGTAGTAAGTGTTTGAGCCGGGATTCAAATCCAGGTCCCCTAGCTCCAAATTCAGTGTTCTTTCCACTACCTTATCATCAAGCCCATCCACATTGTTTGTCTTAATAAGGACATACACCCTTCAACTTCAACAAACATTAACTGCCCATTGACTTTAGGGATTTCCTTCTGGTTTCCTGAGAAAAATAAGGCATATCATATTGTTTGCCTTCTTGGTAGGTGGGGGAAATTTAATTTAAATTAATTTAAAAAGAAAAGAATGTTTAAAATAAATAATAAATGAATAAAATGAAAAATCAAAGCCCTTCATTGTGAACTCCCTCATCTCCCCTCCTTCATACTGCACAGTCCCTTTGCATCTTCACCGGGTCCTCCCCTTTGCTTCAGTTGGACAACTGGCTCCTTCTTAGCTTCCCACATAATCCAGTTTTTCTTCCTCCTTAAAAACTAAAACCTTCATTTAACTTTGCCATTCCCTCTAACTTTTGCTCTCCTCCCTTTCATTGCCAGACTTTCAAAAAGCGAAGCCTATTTTCAATGCCTCCCTGTTTTCACCTACCCCCAATCTGCTATTCTGACCACCCTGCTCCTGGACCTCTCTCTATCAAGGCCTCTTAAAGATCTCTATGCCTCGGCACAGGCTTCCCCCCGCCCCATTCTGGTATACACTCCTTCCTCACTCCCACCTCACAGAGTCCCCTCCCCATCAAACCTGTAGTTTTTATTGGCAGAGGGAACATCAGATGATGAATCTTCTTCTATCAATGCTGATCAGCCCTTACACAGCCTCAGAGAGTGGCCTGGGGCCACTGTGAGATTAAGTGACTTACCCAGAGTCACATGGTCAGTATCCAGAGTCAAGTTTTAGAGGCATGACTTGAACCCAGGTATTCTAAAATATCAGGGCCTCTTGCACATCGTTGGTACTTTCTGGGTCAGACCCTTCATTCTACAGATCAGAAAGCTGAACTTGCCCAAGGTCACACAGGTACAGAGACAAGTACCAGAGAGAGAATTTTAACTAACGTCACCCTACTGCCTCCCCCCAAGAGAGACTCTATCTCCTTATTTCAAACAATCAATATCCATTAATTAAGTGCTTATTACATGCCAAGCACATTGATTGATGAAAGGGATTCAAAGAAAAGTAAAAACACAGTCTCCTTCAGCTCACTCACCCTCCTTCCCCACCACAAGATGTCTCAACTTACTCTGGGTAAACCTGGCCCTTGTAAGCTTGTAACATCTAACAAGTGACATGCCTGATGGGTGCCTTGGTTTCCTATCCATAAAATAAGAGGTGGGACAGGTGTATTGGATAGGATCTAGAAAGACCTGAATTCATGTGCTGCTCTGGTCACACTGAGTTAGCACTTAAAAACGTTTGTTGAACTGCATTGAACCGATGCACTCTGCACTCCTTGAGTGCACACTCGGGCAGGGAGATAAGTGCTTGCTAAATATAATACACATTAAGTGTATAAGAGGCTGTGAAGTCTGAAACTGGACAAAGAACTTGTCTAAGTGGAAAAATGAGGGGAGGTTTTGTGGAGGAGGTAGATTTGAGCTAGGCCCCCCATTATCACAGCTAGCATCTATATGGTGCTTGCAAAATACTTCCCTTATTATCTCATTTGTATGATTGGCAAGATTTCAATCTGTTAACATGGGAAGGAGGTGGGGCTTACAAGACGCAAAGGATAAGGTAAGTAAAGGAACAGAATCGGGAGAATGTGAGCCATGAATTGGGCAAATGTGAGTGGACCGGTTTGGCTGATACACAGGACACAGAGGAGTAGTGTGAGACCAAACCGGAAAGCAAAGGCAAAACTAATCTCCAATGCCAGGCGAAGGAATCTGACCTCTATTTGGTAGAAGGCTGAGAACCACTGAAGGGATTTGAGGCAGAAGGGCAATGTGATTAGATGTGGTCATTAGGAAGATGAACATGGAAGCCATAGGAAGAATGGATTGGAAACAGGAAAACCATTTAGGAGCTCACAGCAATAATCCAGGTGGTGGTAATGAGATCTTATTTCTGCGGTGGTGGTAAATGGAAACGGCCGGATTCAAGAGATTTTTTCACCATGGATCCTAACTACAACATCCCTGAGAAATGGTCATCCAGCCACTGCTTCAAGACTTCCAACAATGGGGAACTCATGGGTTTTTTTAAACCACTATAATTACAAGGAGGGACCTTGTGGGCCATGTACTCCAAACCACTTCTGAACTAGAAGCCCTTTCACCGCATTTCCAACAAGTGGTCATTCAGTCTTTGGTTGAAGACCTCTAGTCTAGGGTCACCCATCCCCCTCCTGAAGCAGCTCATTCTACTTTTGGGTAACAGCTGACAGTTTATCTGTTGCCCCTGAAACTCAAATGTTAAAGATTCTTATTTTGCTCTCCAGGATCAAACAGAATCAATCAAATGCCCAGTCCACAGGAGGATATTTCAAATATCTGAAGATGGCAATTTTGTCCCACCTTACTCAAAGTTTTCTCTCTTTCCAGGCTACATACACACCCCCAGTTCCTTCAACCAATGTTCATTTGGTATGGTCATGCTGGTCATCTTCTACTGGACAAATTCCAGCTTGCCATTATCCTTCCAAAAACATAGTACCCGGAGAATATAACACTACAGGTATGTGGTCTGACCAGGGTGAGGTTCAAGTAGGACCATCTCCCTCATTCTGGACCTTACACTATATAGGATCACAAAATCATGGATATAAATCTGGAAGGGACCTAAGAGAACATCTAGCCAACCACATTATTTTACAGATGAGGAATTAAAGTGACCTCGGAAGAGCAAGGATTAGAACTCAGGTCCTTTTACTCCTCATCCAGGAGACCTCCCATTGCGCTACACTGTACTGATCGTGTTCGCTGAGGTCTTTCTCTTGTGCACTATTATCTAATTGTATAGCTTTCTTTTCCAAACTTGTCAATCCCAAAGTTCTTAAGAATTCTCTTAGGAATTATCTGTTACACAAAATAATACGAGGATACGGTTTTGCATTTAATGTTCACATAGACAATAGAATAGCCAGCTTAGTAGAGTCTCCTCAAAGCCACAGGATGACATTAGTGAAGGAGGCAATGATGCTACTCCCTTCCCATCTTTTAGTTTCCAAGTAAATTCCAGCGATCAAGGACCTTGACATTACGGAGGGAAGGCAAATCTCTGTTCCTGGCCATAATCTGGTCCGAGGCATAGAGGAGTCAGGCGATCTACTGAGTAACCCAGAAAACAGTATCCTGCCAATGTATTAGTAAGAAACATTCCACGTCATAGATTTAGATCTGGAAGGGACAATGGAGAGTAGGGTAGACATTAGAATAGCCCCCTTATTATACAGATGAGAAAAATGAGGTCAAAAGAGGCTGTAATTTGCCTGTGGTCTCATCCGTGGGAAACGGCAGAGCTGGGGTTTGAACCACACACTTTTGACTCCAAATGCAGCATTCTTTCCACTGGACCAACCTACCGTGACTTAGTTGTTACTAATAAAAGGCTTTTCTGTGGTTCTGATGAACATGGTTTTCCAGAGGGTTTATTTCATCCTCTGTACATTGGATCAAGGAGTGAGGGGAATTCTAGTAGCCACGGACACCCAAGGGAAAACAGATAAGATGCCTTTGCTGCCATGGATACAATCAGGCCTTTACTGGGGCAGTGACTGGTAGGAACAGGAAGTGTAATTAGATAGCTTTAATATGGTGGCTTATGACTTTAACACACAGCTGTTGGTGTGGCTTAAACATCTGAACAAAAAGGTGGGGGAGGGTTTGAGCTCCATACTGCTAGACCCCCCCCCCAAAAAAGCTTTGTATTCATAACTTATTTAATGAACACAGAGTGGATCTAAGGAGAAAAACGATCTATTCCCCTCCCACTGCAAAGACTCCAGGTATGCCATTCAAAGGAAAAGAAAGTCCAGAGAGTCTCTTCAACTATGAGGCACATGGGATAATACAATGCTACTTGACAAGGAGTTCCCAGCAAATGGAAGCAAAGCTTTGGCAAGTTTCCAGCTATAAGATCAAGCAGCCATTTCTTCTTAGGATCATAGACTTAGAGCCAGAAAATGGCATAAAAGGCCAGCTAGCCCAATCCCCCTATTTTCTTGCTTCTTCAATGGGTGGGGGAAGGGGGGAAGGGAAGGAGAAGATACAGAGTCAAAAATAAAATAAAACT
Organism: Vombatus ursinus; assembly: GCF_900497805.2. NCBI lineage: Eukaryota > Metazoa > Chordata > Mammalia > Diprotodontia > Vombatidae > Vombatus > Vombatus ursinus. The sequence continues at coordinate 538,665 of NW_020950417.1, read as the reverse complement.
GAATTATCCCAATCCCTTTGTTTTCACAGATGAGGAAACAATCCTATGGAGATTAAGTGACTTGCCTGGGGTCATACAGGTGGTAAGTGGCAGAGCCAGGTGGAAACCCATTCCCTGATGACTTCATTCAAACTGAAGAGTTAATCATTTTTTAAAGAATTGAAGTAGCCAGGTTTGATGAAGCAATGATCTGGGATTATCTATTTGCTAAGACAATGAAGAGATGGTAGAAACCTGGAAAATAGCCAGTGGCCAAGATATTATCAAGTGTAAATCCAACAGGCACCACAGGACTCCTGACCCCGTAGGCAGACAAAGTAATAGACAAATTTGCTGGTTGGCAGACCTGTCTCAACGAGCACAAGAACTGGGGTTGTCAAGCAGTTAGTTCAAGGTTTAGAAGACCCAATCAGAGATTCTGTACCATTTAAATGCCAATCAGAATGGGAGGAAGTAGGGAGGGAGGCCAGTGCTAAAAGATGAGAATAACCAGCAACTAAGAGGTAAATGATGAGATGTCAACAAGGACGGAAGAAACGGAAATCTATTTGTTACACGGTGGTATGAACAATTGTGCCAATTTCGGCACCAGAACAAGAAGAGGTTTTCCTGTTATAAAAAGGGGCTGTGTTCATTACTAGCCAGTTCCTTCATCTAGAGCCCAGCTGCCAAGCATAATACCCAGGGCTGTTGATGATACCCAGAAAATCTAGATTCATGCTGTCTCACACCCAAGTCAAAATCACTGACAATGGAACTCATTGTTTAACTCACTGGCAAATACATGCAGTGTGACCTTCCGAGTATGAGAGCAACAGGGGGGAAGGGATAGAGATGGGAGTAGAGAAAGGAGTCTACGAAGGTGGGAAGGGCCCACTGAGTTAATTGGCCCAATAGTACCAGGTCTATGGTATTCCTGATTCACCCAGCAATACATACATGACTGAGGAAGGGCCCTCAAAGAGTCAAATGGCATAAATTTCTTGGCAATCTGGAAGGAGGATTCTTCCAAAATGAAAGGAAATATCTTTGAGCATTTCGTGTGCAAGGAACATATAGCATAGAAACAACTAAAGGGAGAACTAAACAAATGGGGTGGGGGGAAGAAAAAGAAATTCCAGAAAACAAAGTAGATGAGATAGAACACAGTAGGTCTACGAGGGTCAAGACTCAGTTAGATAGGGGCGAGAATAAGTGGGGGGGGGGAGGGTTTGGGCCAAGAGATGACTTGTCATATGGGAGGAACTAATATGTCTCAGGTAGGTGGAATGTCCTGGGCTAGGCCTATGAGTTGGAGAGAAGGAGCCCAAGAAGATGGGCTCATTATAAACTAAAGAAAAAATTCCAGGCCTATTCTCCCACACTCATCACTTATCCCAGGCCATGTGAGACCACTGTGACTTCAAACACCTCTCGGAGTTCTTCCTAACACTGACTCAAACCCTACTCACTTAAGCACCAGCAACATCCAACCCACTGAGGCTATTTCTAGAAGTCCTTTTGATGATAAGGATATGGGGCTCTTGACTCAAAGACATTGGTGAGAATTACTTGTCTGGTAGAGGTGAGGAGAGATTATCGGAGCTTTCCTGAGGCTGTTTAAGAACATTTTCTAGGACAACACAGCTCAAGGAAAAGGAAAGTTGCCAGTCAACCCAGCCCTAATTCAGGTTTAGACCATTCCAAAGTCATAGTTCAGACTTTTCCCAGGGAGAAACAATCAATCAAAAATCAATCAAGTGCCTACTACATAACTTGGTGTAGTAGACTGAGAGACAGCTGGCCCTGAAGCCAGAAAGACCCAACTTCAAGTCCCATCTCCACCTCTGTAATCCTGGGCAAGTCGCTTAACCTCCAGTAATTCAGGAGGAAATTCTCAAAGTTGCAGAGAATTATGGGAGTTCCTTATAATAGGCAGGACCAGTCCTTATTCTTCCTAAACACCAAGCTGGAGACTGGGGAGGTTAAAAAGATGAAACAGTGTACTTATTCTATTAAAATGATCTATAGCTCAGACTGGGGAATCCCAGGAAGGAATAGGAGTAGGGTGGGCACAGGGGTGGAGGGGGGTGGGGATAAAGAGAATGACTCATCCTCCTTGTCTGGGACTCAATTCCATATAGTGGCAGGTTCAGAAATTGGATCTCAGCTCCAACTCTGCCTTTTGATAAGGAATTAGGGATCAAAGAACCATCGATTTGGAAGTGGAAGTGACCTTGACCTCAAAGACTATCCAGTCCAAGCCCCTCTTTTACTAATGAGGAAATTGAAGCTGGGGGGGGTCAACTCACTCCCCTAAGGTTACACAGGTAGTTATGTACCAGCAGAAGTATTATTTGAAACTGAGTTCCTCTGGCTTTTTCTACCACATCCCATCTGCATACGGTTTTGAAGAATGATCTTACAAAATTTAAGACTATTAGGTTCTCTCCTTCACTTTGACCAGGTTATCTTAGTCTCACGGTATCCAAAGCATTTAAGTTTTAATTAAATTAGGAATGGTCCCAACCTCATCCCTGAGGCTCCACCGGCACCACGGTGTCAAGTTACGTGTAGACCAGGGTCGTGAAATGAAAGTGCTTTCTAGGATAATGACCATATCTGTGCCGGAGGAAACTCAGACCTTTTTAATGTAGGAAAAATCATGAATTAAGAGTGACCAGTAGCTGAAGAAAATTCAGAGGGATACTGATGTCACTGGACCACCCACACTCTTTTCAGGAAGAGCCAGGGTACAAAGGGTGGGAATGGGGAAAAAAGAAACTAAATAATACTGGGGTCAGCAGGCTCACATGAAATCTCCCTCAAAAAATTACACCTGGGTCTGAAAAGAAGACTCTAATTGGAGGCTGCCATGCACAGGAAGTAGTTGATCAGTTTCATCACTTCTGGGCACAAAAAGCTCTTTTCAGAGTGTGAATGGGGCTTTATGAAGAACTCTCTCATCCAGAGGCCAATAAATATGGGAAATGGCCTCCCGGGCCAGGTTTCTGCAACATAGACACTGGGGTCATTCAAGAAACAATTAGGTACCATCTGGAGGGAACCAAGACCCTAAAGGAAATTGCCTCCAAGGGCCAAACAGCATGTTTTTATTACCAGCATCTAACCCACTCTTATCTTCATTCACAAAAAACTGATGGGATGGAGCCCAGAAAGCACAGAATGAACTGTTCTGTTCTGATTAATAATAGCTTGCAGAATCAGAGGGCTGACTCTTCATTTTTAAGCTATTCCATGTGATTTTTCCCCCTTATATGAGCTTATCCCTTCACTGTACTTTATATGACAGCAGGAAAAGTAGAGTATCTTTGCAGAAATCCTGGGTCTTACTCAGATTTATCTTTTTATCCAACTATATAAAATGTGAGAGGTAACATGGTGCGGTGAATAGAGAGCTAGCCTTAGGTTCATAAAAATCTGGGTTTAAAGTCCTGACACATCAATTAGTCAGTCAACAAGGATTTATTAAGTGTAACTGGTGCATAGTATATGCCATTGGTGCATATGTATGTCTATATGTGTATATTATATGTATGTGTATGTGTGCATACATATATATGTCTAGTATATGCTATATAATATACATATACACATATAGCTATACAGTATATGTTATAGCATAGAGTATAAGATATAGAGTGTAATTATAGTATATGCTGGCCAGCTAGGTGGCACAGTGGATAGAGCACTGAACCTGGAATCAGGAAAACTCATCTTCATGAGTTCAAATCCAGCCTCAGACATTTACTAGCTATGTGACCCTGGGCAAGTCATTCAACCTTCTTTGCCTCAGTTTCCTTACTTATAAAACAAGTTGGAGGGGCAGCTAGGTGGGGCAGTGGATAGAGCACCGGCCCTGAAGTCAGGAGGACCTGAGTTCAAATCCAACCTCAGACCAAACACTTGACACTTACTAACTGTGTGACCCTGGGCAAGTCACTTAACCCCAATTGCCTTAAAAAAAAAAGGTTTTTTTTCCTCCAAGTTGGAGAAGGAAATGGCAAACCACTCCAGTATCTTTGACAAGAAAACCCTAAATGGAGTCATGAAAAGTCAGACACAACTAAAACAACTCAACAACAAAAATTATATATGTTAATAGTAAGCATTCCCCTGCCTTCTAGAAGTTTACATTCTATGGAGGACATAGCACATAAATAACTTGGTGCATACAAGATGTATGCAGGTTGGGCGATGAAAGGTTATTTGGGAGACGAAAGTATTAGCAACTGGGGGAGAGAAGAAAAGTCTGGGAAAGGTGTCTTTCAGACAATGAGACCTGAAGTGAGCCTTGACGGAACTCAGGGAATCCAAGAAAATGGAGAGGGGGGAGAACATTCTAGACATGGGAGCAAGTACAAGTTACAGAAATGGGAGACTCATTGTCATGTTTCAGAACTGCAAGCAAGTCAGTATTGCTTAATCACAGAGCACGTAAAGGGGAATAAGGTATAAGAAAGGTAGGAGGGGACCAGTATAAAGAACTTTAAATGCCAAACAGGATCCTGTAGGTAATAGGGGGCCCCTGGTGCTCACTCAGCAGGGTGCTGACATGGTCAGAATTATGCTTTAGAAAAAGAAGGACAGATTGGAGTGGGGAGAGACTTGAGGCACAGAGACCAACCAGAAGGTTATTGCAAGAGTTCAGAAAAGAGGTGATGAGAGTCCAAGCCAGGGCAGTGGCTGTGAGACAAGAAGATGGATATAACATGTAGACTGCATATGTGGGATGAATGAAAGTAGAAGATTTGGGGATGATAACAAGGTTTTAAGCCTAGGTAGATGGGGTGCTGAGACAGTGACAAGAAAGTTCAGAAGAAGGAAAGGTTTGGGGTGATAAAAATGAGGTTTTCCTTGGGCATGTTGAGTTTGAGATGCCCATGAAACAAACATTTGAGATGTCAAAGAGGCAGCTGGTGATTCTTGATTGGAGCTCAGGAGAAACTGGGAACTGAAATCATGTGGCTGATGATCTCACTTGTGTATCCCTGGGCAAATAATTTAATCTCTTAGTGTCCTGGGCAACTCTCTAAGATTTTGCAGAACAGGTGCCAACCTGCATTGTTATTGGGAGTTTCCTCAAAACCACAAGTCCAAATAAATATAAATGGGTGGATGGAGAGATAGATGAATGAAAGGCACTTATATAACTAATACGGAAAGGATACAGCTTCTGACTAAACAGAGTCAGGTGTACCTTTTGAAAGAGGAAAGAAAAGAAGCGAACCTAAGAGTGTGGAAGGGACCTTAGAAACTACCAAGCCCTTTGATGAGGAAATGGAGGCCCATCGAGATGACTCCCCAGGTCACACAGAGTTCAGATTTGAAACCACTTCCTTCGATTTCAAATCTGATGCTCTTTCCACAGATGAAGAGGGAGGATGAAGTCAAACCTTGCTCTTTTGTATTTATTGAGGTCTCACAATCTGCTAGTTGGTGAAAAGAAAAGGCATCTAATCCAGACCCTCTCTTTTAAATGTGAATTATTACTTTCTTCCTTTATTATTAAATAAGAAATAAATCATCCTTGCCTCTCTCCATAATGGATAAAATGAAAATACAATTGTTAGGCAAGCTAAGCACAAAAAAAGTCTATAGAGAAAAACCGTGGCATGGACAGCCAAGACAGGTGGTTCCATAGTGAATAAAGTGGCAGGCCTGGAGTCAGGAAGACTCATTTTCACCAGTTCAAATCTGGCCTCAGACATTTGCTGGCTGTGTGACCCTGAGCAAGTCACTTAATCCTGTTTCCCTCAGTTAAAAAAACAAACAAACAAACATGCAAAACAAAAAAACCATGGCATAAAACATCGATTTAGGGGTGATTATATTGCAAAAAAGTTTCCTGCTAGTATTCTTTTAAATAGTGGCAGAGGAGACCCCTCTCTCCTCCCTCTCACTTAGAATATTTATAAAAAAATGTGTCAGGCAATACAATTTCTCAAGACCTGTTATGTAATATGAGGTACACTTGCAATCTTAACCTGATTTTATTTTGACTGTTTAGCTGTCATTCAAACATAAGACTTATTATTCTTTTGAAACGAGTGCTAAGCAAAACCAGCAACCATGGGTAAGCCAAAGGCAGGGAATTATCTGTTAAGGTTCTTTCCCTTCCCCCAAGCTCCATTCCCAGCTATGCCCATTTAAGACACCAATTTCCCTAACATTTTACTTGTTATTTTCTGAACCTTCTTCTTCTCTCCTCCAATGTCTATCATTGACATGCTGTCTCTCATGTAACATGGTGAGAGATGGATCCTTGCAACCTGGAAAGCATGTTAGAATCAGGAGATTGCTGGGTTGAAAAGCTGCCTTGGCTATTTAGTAGGTGTGTGACCATGGGCACCTCTATTTCCTCATTTAGAAACATTGGAATAATATTTTCACTATCTGCCTCCAGGATTGGAGGAAAGGGGAGGGAGAGGAGGAAGAGGCCTTTGTAAAAATACCCGACTACAACAAAATATGATGTGTGTGTGTGTGTGTGTGTGTGTGTGTGTGTGTGTGTGTGTGTGTAGCTAGGTGACACAGTGGGAGGGCTGGAGTCAGGAAGACTCATCTTCCTGAACTCAAATCTGGCCTCAGACAGTTACTAGCTGTGTGACTCTGGGCAAGTCACTTAACCCTGATTTCCTCATTTATAAAATGAACTGGAGAAGGAAATGGCAAACCACAGTATCTTTGTCAGAAAAACCCCAAATGGGGTCATGAAGTTGGACATGACTGAAATCGACCGAACAAAGTGCCCGGCACTGCAGTGTAGCCTTATAGTGGAAACAGCTCTGGTCCTAGGGTCTAGTCCTGGTTGGTTCTATCACCAGTCAGACACGACTGAAATGTCCAAACAATAAAAGCGCATTTTGCAAATCTTAAAGTGCTACATAAATGACAGCTATGCCGGGTGTCCCCAAAACCTTAAGTTTTACCACTGCATTAAGTTAGCTTCACTAGCTTAAAACGGCATCATGTATATCTGATATTTTAAGCATTAGTCGCTTGAAATGGCACTAAAACTTTTGGTACACGCTGTTTTTAATTTGGGTGCATGGTTTAGCATCCTTAGATTTGCAAATCGTTTGATTGTATGCACTAAGATGTTGCAGCAGAGAGGAAGGAGATCTGCACCCAGGGCGCTAATGTTGGGAGACCAGGATTCAGATAATGCCTCTTACAAGCGACAGAACAATGGGAAAGTCACACAGCTGCTGTGAGTCTCGGGTCCACGGGGGGGGGGGGGGGGCGGACAGGCGAGGCATCTTCAAGCGGCTAAATCCCCAGCTGGGAAATAGTAGCCCCTACCTCCCAGGGTGGTTGTGAGGAGCACATGATATAATATACATAAAGGATTTTGCAGACCTTAGAGCGATGCATAAATGTTAGCCATCATCATAGTCATTATTAGTGAACTTAAGAAAGATGAGCAGAATGTGCAGAGTGGCAAGATTTATGCTCCACTCAAGGAAAACCTTTCTAAACCCTGAGGCTGTTAAAAAATGGAATGCATTGTCTGGGAGGCTGTGGGCTCCCCATCACCGTGGAGTCTTTAAGTCTTTTTGTTGGGGATAGTGTCGGAGGTTGCATTTAGCTGAAGGTCGGACTAGACAACCTCATTAGCCTTCTAATTCAGAAATTCTGTGACCTTTATAGAGGGGCTTTGTACCTTCCTTTGTTTAATATTAATGATTGTCTATGAATATGCAGAACCACTGCAGTGCTGTTGCACTCAGCTAACACGAGAGGGCAGAGTTTAACAGATAACCGCAAACAAAGCCTTTTTTAAAAATCTTCTCAAAGCCAAAAAAAAGGGTCAAGAAAAAAACAAATGAATCCAATGGTTCATTTAAAAAACTGAAGTGAAACGAGGCATTTGCTGCTCTGCCCTGTGTCAGATTTGTCCCAGGTCTGCATTTGAGAAAGCTGAGATTTTTCAAAACCAGGATACAGAAGAAAGTAAAAACTGAGGCTATTGGGTTGGGGTAGGGAGAGGGGTCCACTCTGATGAGTTCAGATAAATATCTGCTGAAACCCTATTCCTCTTAATAATAATAGCTAGTGTTTATATAGCACTTTAAGGTTTGTAAAGGGCTTTACATGTTATCATCTCATTCGATCTTCATAACAATCCAGTGGGGTTTTACAGATGAGGAAACTGAGGCAGAGAAAGGTTAAGTGACTTTGCCCTGGTCTCACAAACACACAATCTAATATCTATCATCAAACATGTATTCTGTTCTATCATGTAGATTTGGCAGCATAGCCAGGGATGGATGCAGGCATTGTGGAAGGCATCTTAGATGCTTAGTAAGATGCCATTAAATGTCTAAGGCAGGATTGAAATCCATGTCTTTCTCACTACAAGTGCCACACTCTATCCTGTGCACCATGTAGCCACCCGCCCACCCTCCCAGAGGACATGCAGGTCAAGATTGATGAGCATGCATGAAGACAGTTGACTCGAAAGGGTGGCCTTCCCAGCCCAAAGCCAATCCTTAAACTTAATATTTCAGTTATCTCCCCCAATCCTTCACTGTCTACAGGCAGCTGAAGAAAGATGCAACGGCTGTGGCCCGATTTAGGATCGCCCAAGAATCCCTCTGTCCTTGGGGGGTGCCAGAGCCCAAGCACCAGATCACAGCCCAGATTCAATCCTGAAGAACTAACAAACTCTCCAAGACAGGAAATCGGGTCCATCCCTATTCATGAGCTCTACTAGCATCTTCCTATGCATGTCTCCAGGGGGCACTATTGAACAGGCTGGGAGCTGGTCTCCAGCATCGGAATGTAGAAGGTGCTAGGACAGACTAGAGAGTTCCCTGGGAATTATCTTTCAGGGTATTTCCAGAATCTGGTTTAAAAACTTCATCTCACCTGTGTTAGCATAGCCTCTCTGGCTCATGGTGTTCCTAGGGGACTGAGCAGTAAACCAGAATGGAGATAACCACACAAGAAGAGTGAGAAAAAGTTACTGCTCTAAGTAGAGAGTTTTTAATCAATAGTAAAACTCATAGGTTCCTAGATTCCATTAGATTGTAAGCTCCCTGAGGGCAGGGGCTATCTTTCTTTATATCTACCGTATCCCCGGCACTTAGCACAGTGCCTGGCACATAGCAGGTGCTTAATAAATGTTTATTGATGATAACAGCATAACAGACCCTAAAAATCATCTAGTCCAATGCCTTCATTTTACAAATGAGAAAACTAGGGCCCTTGTAAGAGCAGGTGACTTGTTCCAGGTCACAGGTATTAAAGTGGCAAAGGTAGAAATTTGAAGGCAAGTCCAAATTCAGCACTCTTTTCCCCTCTCCCCTCCCCCATTGCCTCCCTGGTTCTGACAGCCACAGTTCCATCAAGAAAATCAGAATGGTTTCCTAATGCAGAGTCTATGCTACTTTAGTACAAGAACTTTTATCTTGCATGAAGGGAGGAAAGTGAATCTTGTGGAAATGTTGCAATGCTCATATTAGTTTATTAAACAGAAGGCACAGAAGTAGTTAAAGAAACAGGCTGATTTCAGAAAAATCTGGAAAGACTTGTATGGTCTGATGCTGAGTGAAGTGAGCAGAACCAAGAGAACATTGTACACAATAACAGCCACATTGTTCGATGACTAATACTGATAACTTAACCCTCTCCAGCAATACAAGGATCTAAGACATCTCCAAAGGCCTCGTGAAGGAAAATGCTATCCACATCCGAAGAAAGAACTATGGAATTTGAATGCAGATCGAAGCATACTATTTGCTATTTTTTTTTCCTCTTCTGTTTAGTTTTGTTTCCTCTTCCTGGTGGTTCCTCCTATTGGTTCTAATTCTTACTTACAACATCAGTAATGTGAAAATATGTTTAATAGGAATGTATATGTGTAGCCTATATCAGATTGTGCACTGTTGTGGGGAGGAAGGGGGAGAAAAATTTTAAACTCAAAAGCATATGGAAGTGATTGTTGACAAATCAAAATAAATTTTTAAAAATTAAAAAAAAAGAAGTGGTTAAAGAGCTGACTTCAGAGTCAAAGTCCTGGGTTCAAATTCCACCTCCGATACTTACTGGCTATCTGACCTTGGGCAAGAGACTTCTCTTTTTAGGGCTCTGGGCAGGAGAGAAGGGAAGGTGGCTGTCTATCTGTTTGGGGAGAGAATATTTCTCACCTGAAGTTCCTTGTAGTAGTCCCCAGGTCTAGGTGAAAACATCCTTTGGTGAAAGCTTATTGTGTATTACATATGAGTGGCTGTTTTAGGCACAACCAGAAGAATCTGAAAAGCAGTGACTAATGAGCTTGCAATCTAAAAATCACAAGTCACTCTTAATGGTTCAATTTTTTGTTGCTGAATCCTTTCAGTTGTATCTGACTCTTTGTGACCCCATTTTGGGTTTTATTGGCTGAAAAAAAATGGAGTGGTTTGCCATTTCCTTCTCAAGCTCATTTTACAGATGAGGAAACTCAGGCAAAAAAAAGGTGAAGTGACTAGCCCAGGGTCACACAGTTAGTAAGCACCTAAGGCCAGATTTGAACTCAGAAAGATGAGTCTTCCTGATTCCAAGCCCACTGCTCTATCCACTGAACCACCTAGCTGCTCCATAGAACTATGTTAACAACATAAATTTATTTTGTCAAAGCCCTTTTAAGAGTTAGATGGCATAGTGGATAGAGTACTAGATCTGGAGTCTGGAAGACCTGAGTTCAAATCCAGCTTCAGACTCTTACTAGCCGTATGACTCTGGGCAAGTCTCTTCACCCTGTTTGCCTCAGTTTCTTCATTTGTAAAATGACCTGGAGAAGGAAATAGAAAACCACTACTCCAGTATCTTTGCCAAGAAAACCCTAAACGGGGCCACAAAGATTCAGACACAACTGAAAAGACTGGACAACAATACAACAAGAACTAACTTCCAGGGTGGTTGTGAGGATCAAAAGAGATAATTTGTGTGAAGTGCTTTGCAAACCTTAAATTGATAAATTCAAGCTAGCTATTATTACTCATGCTAGGTAAACAATTGCTACTTCAAATGGACATCCCGTTCGTGCACAATGCTGAGTCTAAGCAAAAGGACCTTCGTGTCAGAGTCAGAAGGCCTCAGAGTCCAGGCCCCAGTGCTTAAACCCTCCAGGGGATGTGCTGCCCATCCCCAGACGAGACTGGCTCTGCTTCCTTACAGAATGGCTGTGAGGAGAAAATGCTCTCCAAACCTGAACACACTACATCAATTCAAACCGCTAGTAACTTGCCTCCTCCTCTCAGACTCATTCATCCAGTTTAGATTAAAACAGATTCGGGGCAGCTAGGTGGCACAGTGGGTAGAGCACCGGCCATAGAGTCAGGAGGGCCTGAGTTCAAATTCGGACTCAGACATTTGATACTTACTAGCTGTGTGACCCTGGGCAAGTCACTTAACCCCATTGCCTAGCCCCCCCCCAAAAAAACTACATGTAGATTAAAGCAGATTCTCTTTCACAAGGGCACAAAAGCTTGAAACAACCCCTTGCCCCATCCCTACACCCCCTTGGTGGCTTTCTCTTCTCTTTGAAAATTCTCAAAACTCACCCTCCCCAAAAGCCAAGGAACAATTTTCTCTGTTTCATCTGAATAAGTCATCTTCCTAACAAAACCATAATATCTTCAAAGACAGGGTTTATTTTCATTTTTTTTTATCTAGGTAAGGCTGCATGGTACAAGGGAAAGCATTATAGATTGGATGTCAGAGGACATGGATTCAAATCCTGCCTCTATCACTTATCTGCGTGACCTTGGGCAAATCAACCTCTCCGGCCCCGGTTCTTCCTCATCTCTAAACTCAGTGGGTTCAACTGAATGAAGCTGTAAGCTTCCTTCTAGTTCTAATCAATTCTATGGTCCTGAGATCTCTTTTAATCTCAAGAGGGATACAGCAACATAGTGTTAGAAACAGAGTCTCATAGAAGTAGATGTAAAAGGGACCTCCAAGGCCATTTGGTTCAACCCACTCATTTTACAGATGAGGAAACTGATGCTTAAGATCAAATTACTTGTCCAAGGTCACAGGTACTAAGAGTCAGAGGCAGGATTATGAATGCAGGTTTTCTGACTCCATTCAGTATCCTTTCCGTTTCACCACACTGTCTCGCTTGATCAACACTGAGTTTAGCCACTTTCAATTTGTTGAAAATTAGGGGGTAGGGGCGGGACTAGAAGAAATAGTACACCTTTAATAAAAATCATGTCACCTTAGGCTAGAAATTCAGAGAAGATAAGGAATAAGAAAAGGGAGGGGGGGGTGCAGCTAGGTGGCAAAGTGAATAGAGCACCGGCCCTGAAGCCAGGAAGACCTGAGTTCAAATCCCACCTCAGACCAAACACTTGACACTTACTAGCTGTGTGACCCTGGGCAAGTCACTTAACCCCAATTGCCTTAAATAAAAAAAAAGAAAGAAAAGGGAAGGGACTTAGTTCTGTTTGTGGGTACCTAATGATCATGAGTCAATTAACCCATTGAAAAATGAATTTAAAAGCAAAAAAGTAGCCCATAACTAATCAGGTGACCAGAATTTCTTTATATTAATTCATATGAATGCAAGCAAATTTCTTTATATGAACTTGCTTGAAGCATCTGAAAGAGTGAGAAAGCAGTCTATGGCTTATCATGAAAAAGCAGATGCAAGAGAAGGTCTTGCAATCAGGGATGCTCAGCCCATGGCCAGAGGAGATACAGCCTGCTAAGGGACAGACAGCTCACTCTTCATGCAAGCAGAAAATCTGCCAGGTGAGCGAGTTCTAAACAAGCAAGAGAGGTTTGGCTCCAGTGATTCGCCTCACCTCAAATCCCAAAATAGGCTCTTGCTGAGCTGGCAGCATCTCCGACCTAAATTAACACTGCATTTTTAATTAATTTATTTTTGGTAAAATATCTACATTTTCCCCAGGTCCTGAGGATCCAATTTCCATTTAATTAGATTCTTCTTTTTCTTCCTCCTCCCCTCTTTTTCTCTTTTGTCTTCCCACACCAGTTCAACTAAATTCTTTTTTTTTAATTATTTAATTTTTTTTTTTTTTTGTAGTAACAGAAAACCTCCCGAGAATAATTGCAGAGTGTTGTCGGGGCAGAGTGGGAGGGAGAGGGTGGCAGCTATATTTAGCACCAGTGAATGTGAGAGGCTGTTTCACATCCCAGGCTGGCACCGCTTGATCTTCTGGGTCCCGTAGGGGGATGGGGCTGGTTCTGTGGATGTGCAGACTCAGGCAAAAACCCGCAGAGACAGCCAATAGACCCATTATCTGGTTCACGTAACTTGTTAGAATCTTCCCGGAGCGCACAACGAGCTATTGTTTTTCTAAGTCCCTTTCATGACTTTGTAAGCAGGCTAATTCAAAGCAGACTAGCCCGTTTTCCCTGCTGGACTAAAAGAATCTTCTCAAAGAGCTATTTAACTGTGACCATGGATGCAGACTTCAATGCAATACAAAGGAAATACTGAAGTCATAGAGAGCTGATCTCGGCTTCGTAGTGCTTCGGTCTCCAACACCCCAGTGTATGTCCATCTTCTTGGAAGTGGTCTTTGCATAATTATCTCTCCCTCCCCTTTCCCCCTACTTTTAATCTGCTGGATGACCTCACGCATCAACATTCCACCAGAGGAAACGGGCCTCTCTCAGATCGGAGCCCTGGAAAGTCTGTAACTTGTCTGTACGACCAATTCTGAAAAGAGGCCTTTTACCACCACAAAGAGGGAGTTTCTAAATCTCTCTCTCTGCTCATGTGTTGCTAATCAGTCCTTATGGGAAAGACAAGGCCAACGGTTCTGGTGGAACACGGATTGCAGACTGTATTCCTGGTGTTTACCTGCAAAGTGATCTCAGAAAGGGCAAATGATTTTATTTAGTCTGACAAGTGGTTTTGGCAAAAAGCCACCGGGGAGCTAAGGAGAGACAAGGACCTGCACTCTGGGATGACATTTTCCCCTCGGCTAACTGGCTGTTGAGATACCAGGCCTTTGTGAAGTGAGCGGATACAGATGATGAAATGCTATTTTCTACTTTCAGCAGAATTGATAAAAATCACCACTAGCCTGCTATCCCTCCCCCCGCTTTAAAAAAAAAAAAAAACAACTCAACATTCTCTTTGTCCTTACCGAATCTGCTTTATTCAAAACTTTTTCTTTTTTTTTTTTTAAATAATGGCCATTGGGTGGGGAGGTATTACTAAGAAAAATAATGGAAGTCCTACATTTTTCCTCCAGGAAGTCCTGATTATTTCTGACACCAGAAAGGATGACTAATCTCCTCCCTGAATGCTTTCTCATATGATAATGATTGCAACTGACTTATGTATAGAGGTTTCTTCATCTGTAAAATGAGGGAGTTGGCCTTTCACTCATCAAATGGGCCAGAAGAGTAGAATTCCATGCTGGTGGGATGGTGGGGAAAGAGGCATTCTGCTCACACTACTTTGCTGGTGGAACAAAACATGGGTACAAGCTTTTGGGAGAGCAAAATGACAACCTATGGCAGGAGTCACAGAAATGCTGGACCCCAAAGCCCCACTATCAGAGCTGTATCCTAAGGATGTCATTAAAGGAGAATGGAGGAGACAGGGAGAAGACCTATCTGCATGGAAATATTCATAGGTGCCTCACTTGGAATAGTGATAAACTGGAAACAACCTCTACGCTCAACGGTTAAGGAGCAGTGGAATAAGCTATGGTAGATTAACGTAATGGAATAACATTGTTCCATTAAAAGAGATTAATAAGAATACAAAGAAATATGAAAAAATAATGCAAAGATAGCAGAATTAGGACAGTGTGTATAGAGATAGTTTAAGCCAGTAAAAATAGCAAAAAAAAACCCTTTAAAAATATACAAACAGAAGGGAGATAAGAAAGGGAAACAGATAAAATAAGTTGGAAACATTACATTACATTTTTCTGCCGTAAGCTCACTTTCTAAATAATTGAGGTTCCTGAATTCTATTGGAAGTTTTAGTCCATGTTCTCTTTGTTTATGTTACTGCTTATGACAAACTTACCACTCTATTTAAACAAAAATAAAACGAGGAAGTTGTACTGCATCAACTTGAAAAGTCTCTACCAGCTCTAACATTTTATGACACTATGAGTTGTCTTATGTCATTACTCACTACCCATGTTCTATCAATCCATCAAGAAGTATTTATTAAACACCTACTGTGTTCCGGGAACATACTAGTTCTAGGTGCTAAGGTCACAAGGACAATGAAGGAAACAATCCCTACTCTAAACGAATTTACAGTCTAATAGCAGTGGACGAGAAGTATGTATGAAAATGCGCAGCATAAAGTTAGTAAATACAAATATATACGAGATGCTTCCTTCCTTCAAGGATCCATGATAAGTGTTCCAAAATCTGGACTTAGAAACTACCCTTATAAGACCTGTGGTCTTGACCCATGAATCATGAAACAAGAAATGAATCTAGACTCATCCTAGAATCTTCCCTGAGGACACACCCAAATGATCACTTAAGTAAACAGAGAAACCAAAGTGCTGGGCAACATCTGTGAGCTAGACGGCATGACACTTACCCTACCTTAGTACATAGGCAGCCACATGTAAATGATCATCATTTACACAACTCTGATCACTACCCTTCAAGAAAGGTTTACTACAGAAGGTCCAACAATCATCAACTAAGAAAACCAAGGAGAAGGAAGGTGATGATGGATCAAAACATCTGGGATGCTTCAGTCTAGAAAGATGAAGGGTCAGGGATGAAAGAGAATAGGTGGGAGATGACAGAAGTTGACCAAATTACCAAAGGTAACAAATAGGACAAACACAGATTTATTGGCCCGATTCCCAGCACAACCGAAGTAGGAGGCACCGTCTTGAAGTTTGAGAAAAAAATAATACAAAAAGGAAGTGTGACTTTAGATCTCAAATAGGAAATGCTTAGAATGTACTATCATAAGTGATTGACAAAGGCTGAAAATCATTCAAGAAGGACTTTAATAAATTCACAGACAATAAATTTAGTTGTTAGTGAATTGCGCTACATCCTTAACCTTTGGAAGAGATAACAACTGATGCTTTAAGGTTAGCAACAAGCTTCAGGTAGTGCCCTGAAACTCACACATTGTAATATCCTCTGTTCCTCTGGGCCCTCCATCTGTCGGGATGGCCCCTCTCAGAACTTTTATTCATGGAGAGGGCCCAGGCCAGCCATGTTTCATTCCTCCAGATTATCTCTCCTAGGCTCCCATCTCCAATTGAGTCCCTTCTGTCCCAATCTTTCAGCTTCCTTTTGTGTGATATCTTCCTCTAGATGGTAAGATCCTTGAGGGTAGGGACTATCTTTTGACTCTTTTTGCATCCCCAATGCTTATCAGAGTGCCTAGTGATTAATAAATGTTTATTGATTGGTTAACCCATACTAAGTGCTTAATAAATGTTTGTTAACTGACTGTCTTTGCCTATATTATGTCATTTGAGCCTCATAACAATCTTCGAGGGAGCTACTACAGGCATTATTATTTTCACTTCACAGATGAGGAAACAGAGAGGTTAAGTAACTTGCCCATAGTCATATAGCTAGTAAGTGTTGGAGGACAGATGTTAAGGTCAGGTCTTCCTTGATTTTAAGTCTAGAACACTTCTCCCTCACTGCCCCGCCATTTTCTCTCTGTACTGGCAATAGGATGGATAGCAACCATAACAACTCTTCCAAAATGTCCTAAGTTCATCGATTTAGAAGGAACCTTAGAAGTCACAGTCCAATCTCTCATTTTACAGACGAGGAAACTGAGGCCCAGAGCATTTAAGTAACTTACCCAAGTACACCTTGTCAAGAGCTAATTAAACCCTCCTAGGATTTGAAAGCAGGTCCTTTGACTCCAAAAAACCCAATGATCCGTCAAAACACATTGGCAAGCTCGGTTCTATCATTAGATACAAAATATTCAGTCCTAACTATTGCTATGAGCCAGTATGGCAGTTCTTAGGTTCAGAGTTAACAAGAGTCAGCAGTTCTGTGTGTTATAATTGGAAGGGTTTCAATGGACCACCTTCCCCTACCCCCAAAACATCTTCCTTAACAGACTGTTGTAGGGCATTGAACAACCAACATTTGGTATTCCCTATCTCTTCGGGGATAAAGAGTTATGTTTGGATAAGGAGCTTTAAATGTTGTCTAGGAAGGGTTCTCAAAGTGTGGTCTGAGGACCCCAGTGGTGACAGACTGAATGCAGAAGCAGTTATGAGAATCCAGCTGTTTGCTATTAAGCCAGACATTAAAAAAGATTTGCAACAATATATAAAACAATGCCACTTTTCATTATTCTTTGTTTTGAAAACATAGTTGTATTTTGTTAAAATGTTTTATTTATGTCAACTATAATGAGTTCATTATTCTTGTTTTTAAATGAATATTTTTAAAAAACTATCAGTTCTAATTTCTAGTAAGATGAATGTCAATAGATATAATCGGTATTAAAAAAATCTCTTTGGATTCCTCAATAATTTTTAAGAGTGCAAAGGGTTCCAGAGACCAAAAAGCTTAAGAACTGATGCTTTCAGCCATTCTTACCTTTCTTGGTGGCAGTGAGGCAGCACAGTGGAGAGAGCACTGGACCTGGAGACAGGAAGACCTGAGTTCAAATCCAGCTTCAGACACTTATCTCTGTCTCAGTTCCTCATCTATAAAATTAGGATAATAATAGCACCTGCCTCCTACCTCACCTTGTCATGAAGATCAATTGAGGTAATATTTGTAAAGTACTTAGCACATGCCTGGCACATAGTAGGGTCTACAAAAATGTTTATTAATAATAACAATAATAATATCTTACCTAATAAAATGTTGGTAGAAAACATCAGGCTGGAGATGGCCATCATGCAATGCTGTCAATGATCCCAGAAGCCCATCTCACAGTGAGACCACATGGCTGTGAATGACAGAATACCACGATCTCCAGAGAATCAAGAGCTCAAGTGACTCAAAGAGAGCATGTGCAGGGCATAGCCCATTACCAACCATGACGTGCACTCAAAAAAAGGCAGCATGAAAGATGTTATCGAGGCCAGGTGTGGCCAGCCACATAGTAAGAACAAGTGGCAATCGATGGACAGACAGACAGCCCAAAGGATACGGCAGGATCAGCACCAGTGCCCTGGTGAATCTACCGTTGAAGTTCTTTGGAAAGACGCGAACAAGACTCTCCCAGGATAAGAAAGTGTAGAAAGGTTTGACCTAAAATCTGGCAGAAGGAGCCCAGGCACATAAAAAATGAAATCAGGATCCCTCCCGGTATCAAGTTAACATGTTAGCACAAACAATTTATCACATCAGCTAACCCTGTATAGAGTGAGGTCCAAACAAGATTGGATATAGAAGAGATAAAGGAGTTTTTTGGGGGGAGAGGGAAGGAGAAGGATAGTGTACAGTGGGAAAGAGAAACCAAGAAAGTTCTGTCGGGAGTGATCAGCAAAGGCCCAAAAGACAAACATTCCCTTACTTCACCATTTTGCCACAAGCTATTCCTTTAAAAGGCATTTCCTCTTATTAAAAGAAAAATAAATCTTTTGATTTCATCTACTAAGGTATGTGCTGTAAGCAGAGGAAAATACCAAGGCTTCATGCCACTAGCCATAGTCACTAGTTACACAATGAATGGGGAGATGTGGTGACAAAGGCAGCAGACATTTTGTTCTTCCAATCTGAAGGACAATAAGATGTTGTTTTTTTTTAAATTTCCAGAGCAGTGGAAGGAATGCCATTATATTCAATTACAGAAAAGCAACCCATGCCCCAAATAACAATTTTTGGGAGAACAAAACTTTAAAAACTGATAGCCATTTTTAGGGTTTTTTATGGGGGGGAGTCAGGGATGGGTGGAGTGGACAAACGAAAGGGGAGAGGAGTACCAAAAATGTCCCCCCACCCCCAAAAGCAAGAGCCTAAAGAACAAAAGGCCAAGGATTTTAGATGACAAAATCCCCAACTCCACCAATAAAATCTAAATATCAAAATTCTGCCACGAAGTCCAAAAATGCCAGCTGGAGGCAACAACCCTGAGAGGAATGCCTGGCAGAAAACACACTGACAAGAATTCCAAACAGCTATGGGACTTCCCACTTGTCACGTGCTTCTCCTTTATCCTAAACTCTGAAGAGTCAGAGGTGGCTAAGCAACGAGGGAGCCTGTCTTTTCACGCCATATTAATAAGGCTTCAATACAAACTGCACAGCAGGTAAGGAGGAGGACAGAGAATACAAATTGGATTGAATTCAATTTTGTATTCATTCTCTACCGAGCTGTATCTTTTCCAAAACTCTGCTTTTCCACCCTCCCCTCCATGACCCCCATGTCCCATCCACCGCTGGACAGACTGGGGGCTAGCAAGCCCGGTTTTGTCTTTTCCAGTAGGCCAGAATGATTCCTGAGAAAGCGTCAGACGGTCTTGGTCTCACACCACTCCTTCTTTTTGTATCTTGTGGAAACTATACTAAAAAGGGATCGGAAAGAATAATCTATGACCTCATCTCCACGGAGGACAGCATGCTTTTATAAAAGGTTCTGTGGTTAGTTCATGGCAGAGAACCTGAAACACACTGACCAGCTCACGTCCTTAATTTTAAGAGGATTAGAATCGCCAGTGTGCAAGCTGGGGCCATTTTGACCACTGCCTGGCTTCGACATGAAACAATCCAATTAATTTTCATGATTTTCTCCTCTTGTAACAGCAGGCAAGAATGAGGAGTGTGGAAGACATTTGAACTGAAATCATAGTAGAAAAATCACACCAGTTTGAAAAAGAAATGGCCTTAGAAATGATCAATCAGCAAGCATTTATGAAGTATTACTATGTGCCAGGCACTAGGCTAAGTGCTAGAACACCTAAAATCTATTTATTTCTTTTTTATAAAGACGTTATGATTTAATCATGCAGAACCTCACAATTCATTAAAGCAGAAGTTCTTACCCTGGCAACCATGGAGAGATTTCAGGTTTCACAATAGATTTCATAGATAGTTTCTATGAACTTGAATGTGAAAAAAAAATTATACCCTAAGTTTCAATAACCTCTAATTGAAATTTAGCATTTTCTATCATTGTACATTTTTAAAAAAGTTATTCTGAGGAGATCATAGGCTTCATCAGATGGCCAGAGGGATCTGAGATACAAAGTTAAGAATCCCTTAATTAAAGAGAACATTTTCAACAGGCCCGTGGTGCAAGGTTCAATCACAGACCATCAACTTTACATAAAGAACAAAGATACTCAAGGAATATGGAAAAAAAAAGAGTAAACTTCATTTAAACTGGAAGATTGGAAGGGGAAGAAGAGACCAGATTGTGAAGGATTTTAAAAGTCAAACAAAGGATTTTATATTTGATCTCAGAGACAATAGGGAGCCATGGGAGTTTATGGAGTAGGGGAGTGACATTTAACCACCTTGATACTTTTCTCCTGCAAACAAAGCTATCTTGCAGAAAAGGTAGACAATCTAAAGTCTAGTATTGCCTAGCCAGCATTACCCAACAATAAGGAGTTGCCCAATAAAACTTATCTTCTACAGAAATAACTATATATAATAGGTATATATATTTTATAGAAATTTGATGATGCTCTCACTACTCCAATGACCACAAGTTTTGGGGAATTTGTTTCAGTCTGAATGATGAAGTATGGCAGGGTCCCAGAGGTATTTGAGGCAGTGTGGCACAATGGATAGAGAGCCAGCCTTGAAGCCAGGAAGACGTAGGTTCAGGTCTTGCCTCCAACACATACTGGCTGCGTGACCTGGAACATCTCACTTAATCTCTCAGTGCTCTAAGCAGTTTTCTAGTCAAGTCAACAAACATTTATTAAGCCCTGATTATGCTGGGGATACAAAGAAAAGCAAGCAAAGCCCCTACCCTCATGGAGCTTACATTCTAATGGGGAAAGCAACAAGCAAAAATACCCATGTACTTACAAGACATACACCGGGAAAATGGGAAGTAATATCAATCAGTCAGTCAGTCAATAAACATTTAGTAAGCACCTACTATGTGCCTGGCACCATGCAAAACCCTGAGAGACAGCACTATGGTGAAAGGGGAAGAGTGGGGCAGAAAGGTTGGGGAAAGACCGAGAAAGGCCTCTTGCCTAAAGTAGGATTTAAGCTGAGTCCTGAAGGAAGCCAAGAAGGCCAGGAGGCAAAGACAGAAAGGGAAAACATTCCAGGTATGGTATAACAAGTAAAGGCACAGGAATAGGAGATGGCCAGAGTGGACAGAGCACCCATCATGGAGTCGTGAAGACTCCTTTTCCTGAGTTCAAATACAACTTCAGACACTTACTAGCTGTGTGACCCTGAACAAGTCACTTAACCCTGTTTACCTCAGTTTCCTCATTTGTAAAATGAACTGGAGAAGGAAATGGCAAACTGCTGTAGTATCTTTGCAAAGAAAACCCCAACTGAGGTCATGAAGAGTTGGACATGACTGAAAAACAACTGAACAATAATAAAAAAACAGCAAAAAGGCCAGTGACTCTAAATCAGAATGTCTGAAGGGAAGTAATGTCTAATAAGACTAAAAAGGTAGGAAGGAACCAGGTTGTGAAGATCTTCAAAGGTCAGACAGAGGGTTTCAGATTTGATTCTGGAGGTAATAAAGAGTCCACTAGAATTTATAGAATAGAGGGGTGAAGTGGTCAGACCTACACTTTAAGAAGATCATTTTGGAAGCTGAGCAGAGGATGGCCAGGAGTAGGGACACTAAGTAAGGAATTACTGCATTAGTCTAGGCATAAGACGATAAGAGCCTACACAAAGGTGGGAGCTATGCCAGGAGAGAGGAGGATGTATACAAAAGATATTGCATCACTAGATCCAATAGGACTCTGGCAATAGACTGGACATGTGGAGTAAATTCAGGGAAGGAGCTGAGGATGACCATCTGGAGAGCAATTTGGAACAAGGCCCAAAAGGCTATAAAACTGTGCATACCCTTTGATCCAGCAATACCACTACTAGGTCTGTATCCCAAAGAGATTAAAAAAGTGGGGGGCAGGGTGAGAAGAACCTATTTATGCAAAAATATAGCAGCTCCTTTCGCGGTGGCTAAGAATTAGAAATTGAGGGGAGGCCCATCAATTGGGGAATGTGGTATATGATTGTAATGGAATTTTATTGTACAACAAGAAATGATGAGCAGGACAATTTCAGCAAAACCTGGGAAGACTTACATGAACTGATGCAGAGTACAGTAAGCAGAACCAGGAGAACATTGTACACAGTAACAGCAATGCTGTACAATGAACAACTGTGAATGACTTAGCTATTCTCAGCAGTACCAATATACAAGACAATCCCAAAGAACTCATGATGAAAAATGTTATCCACCTCCAGAGAAAGAACTGATGTTGTCTGAACACAGACCAAAGTATACTATCTCTCTCTCTTCCTTTCTCTTTCTTTCTTTCCTTTCTTCTTTCTTTTTGCGTTTTCTTGCACGAAATGACTAATATGGAAATGTGTTTTGCATGATTGCACATGTTTAACCTATATCAGATTGCTTATCATCTCAGGGAGGGGTAAGGGAGGGAGGAAGTGAGGAATAGAACTTGGAACTCAAACTTAAAAAAAAAAGAATGTTAAAAGTTGTTTTTACATGTAATTCGGGAAAAAGAAAATATTTTTATAAAAAGAAGGGGTCAGAATGGTAGGAGGAGAATCAGGAGGGAGTAATGTCATAAAAACCTAGAGAGAAGACAGTATCCAGGAAAATAGGGTCATCAACAGTGTCAACGGCTACAGAGGTCAAGACGCACAAGGATTGAGATAAGGCCATCAGATTTGGTAAATAAGAGATCATTCGCAACTTTGGAAGGAACTGTTTCCATTAAATGATGAGGGTGGAAGCCAGATTGCAGAAAGTTCAGAAGAGAGTGAGAGGAGAGGAGATGAGATGAAGGCACCCACTGTAGTTGACTTTCTTAAAGAGTTTTAGCTAGGGAAAGGAGGGGAGATATAGCATGGAGAGCTTAGTGGGGATAGATGGATCAAGGGATAGAGAGACAGTAGGCATCAAGGAAGTAGCCAGGAGACCTGGAGAGAGTGAAAATGACTGAGAGGGTGGGGATGACAGAGGCAGCAAGAATACGGGCTAGAATAGGGGCACCCAGATGGGTGTGCCTTGGCAAAGGGAAGAGCCACCTCATTATCTGAGACAGAGGAGAAGGAGGAGATAGCAGCAGACGCTGTCTAAGTGACGTGAAAAGACGAAGAGGGATCTCTTGGTGAATAGCCTCCATTTTTCTCAGGGAAGGACAAATTGGAACTCAGGTACTCCTGACTCCAGGCCCACCACTCTACACACTACACCACCTATCTGACTCCAAGCACAAACCATGTTAAAAATATAGAAATTTAATAAAAACTCTTAAAATGTAGCCATTCTGCATCCACTCTCTAGAATGGTGACTTAGGCTCTGCCAACGAAGCCCTTATCTGGTGTGTACTGAAGAAAGAATATGTGCTCTCTGGCATAGCCCAGGTGACATTTAGACCCTGCAGGGCACTGTTAAGAGGCTCCAAAGTCCAAAGGACCAAACTTGGCCCTTCTTCCCAGGACACGTCCTCATTTCCCCTGGATAGTATCACTCTCTTCTCAGGGATGGCATCCTCCTTCTCCCTGAGGGCAGCCAGCTGGCCCCTCCTGCAGAGTGCATTCATGGCCCTCCAATCCCCAGTCAGGATCAATGACTGAATGATGGCCAGCCTAAAGAGTGATGTCAGTGACAAGGGGCCTACTCAGGGCTCTAAAGCAAAGGCTTTAACAAAACTCTTCAGACACCACCACCAAGACCACCCTCCATCAGTCCACAAGCCATGGCCTTTGCCCTGTAATAACTGCATTAGATAAAATGCAAGAAATGAGAATTAAAAAAAAAACCGTATACAATTGTAATAAGCATCTCAATGTTTATGGGGGGGCAATGTGGTAGAGTGGAAAGAGCACTGGAATCTGAGGTCATGGGTTCAAATCTAGCCTCTGGGGCTTACCTGCATGACCTTAGGCAAATCACAATCTCCCAGTCTCTAGTTCCTCATGAAGGAGTTGTATTAGATGGCCTCCAAAGCTGTTCAAGCCCCAATTCTACAATCCTAGGTTCCATTTCAACGGTAGAATACCACAGCGTCTCAATCCAAGAGGATATTCTAGAGACAGTGAGGTGCTGCAACAGATAGAATACTGGGCCTGGTATCAGGAAGACCAGGGCTCAAAGCCAACCTCAGACACTTACTAGCTGTGTGACCCTGCCCAAGTTACTTAGCTTTTATCTGCCTCAGTTTCCTCAGCTGCAACATAAGAATATAGCACCTAGCTTACAGGGTTGCTGTGAGAACCAAATGAATTCACATATATAAAAGCATTCTGCAAACCTTAAAGTGCTATTTATTTATTTATTTGGGGGGAGGGGGAGGCAATGGGGTTAAATGACTCGTCCAGGGTCACACAGCTAGTAAGTGTTTGAGGTTGGCTTTGAGCCCTGGTCCTCCTGACTCCAGGTCTGGAGCTCTATCCACTGCGCCACCTTGCTGCCCCTAAAAGTGCTATTTAAATGCTTGTTGTTGACTCATTTCCGTCATGTCCGACTCTTCGTGACCCCATTTGGGGTTTTCTTGGCAGAGATACTGGAGTGGTTTGCCATTTCCTCCTCCAGCTCATTTCACAGATGAAGAAATAAAGGCAAACAGGGCTAAATGACTTAATTCAGGTCTTCTCTTCTTCCTGAGTTCAAATCCAGCCTCAGACACTAGCTGAATGACCTTGGGCAAGTTACTGAACCCTTGTTTACCTCAGTTTCCTCATCTGTAAAAATGAGCTGGAGAAAGAAATGGCAAACCACTCCAGTATCTCTGCCGAGAAAACCCTAAAAGGAGCCATGAAGATTTAGACACAACTAAAAAACAACTAAACAACAACAAAATTTCCTGATTCCAGGCCAGGCACTCTATCCATTGCATTACCTAGCTGCCCATACAAATGCTAGCTAGATATAAGATATTCCAAATAATCACAAAATTGCAGATTTAGAGCTAGAAGTGACCAGAATACATCTAGTGTGATTCCTCTTATTTTAAAGATGAGGAAACTGAGGACCGGGGACATTATGTGATTTGACTAAGGTGGCACAAGCAGCAAGCATCAAAGGTAGCATTCGAACCCAGATCCTCTGACTCAAGTGCTCTTCTCACTTAATCATGCCTCCATGCAACCTAAGGGGAGTGGCACACAAATATGTGTCAGGACCAGCACAAATCAAATCCATAACAAAACCCATAAAACCAATACAAGCACCCTTCCATCATGCACATTAAGGGAAGGAGACACTTCCTAGTCCTTTCCCAGTTGTTCACTGACAGAAGAGCCACAGGAGAAGGAAGGGGGGAACTGGGTGGGTGGGGAAAAAATGAAAAGAAAATACAATGGGTTTGGATCCCCAAATAAAATACATATGATTACAAAGGAAGCCAACCACAATGAAATACATTCAGGAGTTGATCAGACTGTGATCACTTAAAATCTACAAGAAGGTCTTAGTAATACAGTAATTCTGAAGTAGTAATGACTACAAACAATATTACTGGCAATAACAATAATATGAAAAAAAAATAGATGTGATTTCTATTGGTTACAAAATCACAAGTACTGTTAATATTTTTGTGGTTCACTGCCTTCCTTCAAAATTGAAGGAAATGCTAAATGTAAGTTAGACCTCAGTGAAAAAAATATACAATTTTTTCCCACCAGTTCAGAGGCCCCCTCCCTAAAATCCATGGACCCCACATTAGGACCCCTGGTCTAAATAATCCACAGATGAAATAACTTGTCCTTAAGTAATTAAAAAATGGAATGACATTCATTCTAAGGGAAATAAATATCTTTAAATCTGCTTACTTTATTCAGTAACTGCCTGTGTTTAGGTAGAAATAAGTGGAATATGTATAATTATAAAAAGCTTGATTAGGTAATTTAGAGTTACCTACATCCTAGGAGGTGACGTGCCTTAGTAATGGCAGACCTCAAAAAAAGAAAAAGAATGCAAAGAATCTTTCTGATGATAGGGACAATAATCATACAACAAATGTTAACCCCAGTAGGGAGAAACTCATCACTCATCCCCACCTCAAAATAAGAGACTCAGCAGCTCTGAAAGGACATCCATGCAATAGAACAGTAGAAAGCCCAGGCAAGTCTCTTGAGCCTTCCCTCTGGAAAAGAAAAGTCCCAAGGTGACATACGGGATTGGGAGAGAGCATGACCCATTACTCTAATAGATTTAAATTGCTGTAATAGATTCAAATGGCAGAACCAGCTTCCTCTTCATCATCTGACTGGAGCATTAGTTAGTAACACTCACTTAGAAATGGAAACCCTGTGAATCATGCCACACACATGATTTGGGTTATGACCACCACGACATACCTTCACATATTCCATCACCGGGTCCAGGAGATGCGGATCCCTGCAAAGGAAAAACATTAATGAGTATAATGCTTTCCCTTACCGAGGAAAATGTCAGGATTATTTTATACTTCTTGATTCACATTATAAAGCCACAAATCCACATCCAAAGAAAGTCACACAAACAATCAAGCTTTTAGTAGACTTGTTCAATATATTTCCTGTCAAAAATAAGCGAAAAGCATTGATACTTCTGCAACTACATGAAAACCATACAGCTGCTTTTAAGCATAAAAAATTATAACTGAAGAGTTCAAGGCAACATATTCTGAAGAAGGTGTAGAATGCTAATTGTCCCTGGCTCTACCTCCAAGCTTTTGTATACATGGGATTAACTACATTTCTCAACCTACCCCTGATTTCCTGATCTTCAAAATTGCAATAATAGTATCTCGTCTTTACTTCTTTCATAATGAGATGTAATGATAATTCATCTAAAATTTTTACATAAGGAAGACTGGGCTGGGCTTTGAGGTCAGGGAAGCTTGAATTATTGAAGTTAATTCTCTTAATTCTTCATTTCTTTTTTCATGGGCAGAAACAGCTGCAAATTGACGTCTCTCCAAATACATTAAAAAAGTTGCCAATAATTAAATCACCAAGGGAATATCCAAATGATTTTAAAGTAATGAAAAGTGTTCCTTGTTAATGAGGTACACCTCAAGTAAGGAGATAGGGAAAACTCAGGATAATTGAATGGACCTTAAAAAGAAGAGCTGGCAATGATCTTAATGGAAAGAAGAAAGAAGCAGGGCTTTCACTTCATTCTATGAAAAGGTTCTTCTATTTGCCTTCGGTATTGGCTTGCCTCTTTGCTGCATATTAGTTTTTTTTTTATTTTTTTTTTTTTACTGTTATTGCAAACTCCTATTTTTGGATTTTTGCCCTACCCCCAATTAAACCACCTATTTTTAACGGTACTTCCCTTTTCCTAAGTAGACCAGAAGCTTCCTTGAACTGTGGGAAGACAGAAAATTGCCTGAGGATGCATTTTCCACTTTTGTATGTGCAGATGGCTCGCAGTCCCAGAGTCCAGGGTCAATAACCTCTGTGGTCACAGATGTCATTAGCAACCTGTAGGTGCTGCTAGCAGGACTTTGGTGGGAAAGAAGCAGTCATTCCAAATCCAGCCCCCACAACACAAACCACACACAAGTTCTTCTGTGATAGGATTAGTATCTACCAGGGTTCTTTACCCCGAAGGAGAAAAACTCAAAAGGCAAGGAAGCTCTCCCTAAGACTTGATTGGTCAAGAGGGTTGACAGCTTCCTGGTGACCTTAGGGCATGTTGAAGTAATTCCTGATCACCTGGATCCATAAATACAAAGTCTGAGCCCTTCTAACTTGGCAGGATACACCAACCTCCCCCACCCCACCTCAATACCCCCAGTCACCATACCCCACCCTGGAATGAAAGGAAGGAGGCCACACAGTTAGGGGGCAGCTAGATGGTGCAGTGGATAAAGTTCTGGCCTTGGAATCAGGAGGACCTGAGTTCAAATCTGGCCTCAGACACTTGACACTTACTAGCTTTATGACCCTGGGCAAGTCACTTAACCCCAATTGCCTCACCAAAAAAAACAAAAACAAAATAAAACAGCATTTACACAGTGCTTTAAGATTTGCAAATTGCTTTACTAATATTCTCTCATTTGATCTTCACAACAACCCTGGGAAGTAATAATGATAATAATAATGATGATGATGGCTTACATTTATATAGTGCTTACTATGTACCAGGCATTATGCGAAGAACTTTACAAATATTATGTCATTTGATCCTCATAACAACACCAGGAGGTAGGTGCTACTATTACCCCCATTTTACAGATGAGGAAATTGAGGCAGAGGTTAAATGACTTGCCCAAGGTCAAGCAGCTAATAATTGTCTGAGGCAAGATTTGAATTCAGTTTCCTCTTGATTCTAGGCCTGGTGCTGTATCCAGAGGTAGGCACTATTATTATTTCCATTTTATAGATGAGGAAACCAAGACTGAGAGAGGTTAAATGATTGCCCAGGATAGCACAGCAAACAGATATCTGAGGCTGGATTCATACTTAGGCCTGACTGACTCCAAGTCTTCCACTCTATCCACTGGGCCAATTCTACCAGAGCTAAGGGCTGTAACCTTGTTATCCTTTACATACCCCAACTAACCAAACCTCCTTTTGTTGTTGAATGACCTATAATTGTCTCATTTCATTCTAATATCAGACCCAAACCACCAGTAGGCCAGCCTGAAGAGCTCTCCCAGCTCTGAATTTAGGCCGTTGCTCTCATTTGGTATTTATGGCTATGTAGCTTTTCATTTCCACATGCCTCACTTTCCTGTGCCCATGCCAATGAGACAGACTGTAGACTCCTTGAGAACGTGGATCATTTCCTGTTTTTTCTTTGTGTCTCCAACACTGCCCAGAAATGCCTTGAACACAGCAGCCTTTGTGCATGAAATATTGGTTGATGGATGGATGGTTGATTGAATTAAGGTGAAATAAGACAAAAAAAAAAGATGCAACAAGAAAGAAGGGAGAAAGAGAATAAAGAAAGAAAGGTGAATGCATATTGAGAGAGAGGACTGACGGAGGGCCAATAACAATTAGTACCTAGGCCCTAGGTTGCTTACCCCTTCTCCTTGGATATCAATCAATCGAACAGCAAGCATTTAAATTCATACTATGTGTCAGGCAATGAAAAAATAAGGCATCCCCCTGTTGTCAAAAAGCTTATATTCCACTAGCATGATACAATAGGTTTGGCTTTGGAGCCAGAAGATCTTAGTTCAAATTCTGCTCTGCTACTAACCACGTGAATGACCTTGGGCAAATAGCTTTATGGATCTGCTTGTGCCTTCATTCCTTCATCTGTAAAATGAGGGAATGGGATTAGTGATTTCTGAGACCACTTCCAGCTCTCCGTCTACAATCCTATGATCCCATGATTGAGGTAGGGCTGGTGGAGGAGGAAGCTGGAAGACTAAGAACTGGAAAATCAGGAAAGGCCACTTAAAGGAAGTAGGCATGTGCACTAAGCCTTGAAGGAAGCTGGAGGTTCCAAGAGGAAAAGTCTAGGAGGAAGAGCCTTTTAATCCTGTGGTATAGGCTATGAAAAGGTATGGAGGCAAGAGACAGAATATTGTATACAAGGAACAGTGAGTCTGGCTGGAGGGTAGAGTGTTAGGGGAGAGTAATGTGTCATCAGCCGGGAAAAGTGGGATAAAACCCATTCTGAAGGGATTTAAATGTCTAACAGGTAAGTCTATATTTTATCTTTGATGCCCAGGGGGCCCCTGGAGCTATTTGAGGAAGGAAATGACATGGTAAAACCTGTACTTTAGGAATATAAATCTGGTAACTGGGTAGAAAAAGGTTTGGAGGCAGGGATAACTAGAGGTGAGAGCCAAATGTGTGTACAAATCTAAGAACAAGGCCTTCTGTTTTTTCATTTTCATGTTAATTGGAGGCGATGTCAGAAGATGATCATAGGAGTTAGAGTTAGCAGGGAATGTAAGAGTTCATTAGTTCAACCTCTTGACACTATAGAGGCAGAAACTGAAGCTGTTACCGGCACTCACCAACATCTTCCAACTCCAAAGCAAGCACTCTTCATGGACCTACACACAAATTATATTGACAAATTTAGGCCTAAGGAACTTAACTCCTTGGTTTAATAATAATAATAGTAATAATGATAATGATAATGACTAACATGTATATAGCACTTGAGATAACTAAGTGGCACAGTGGACATAGTGCAGGGCCTAGAGTCAGGAAGACTCATCTTCCCGAGTTCAAATCTGGCCTCAGACACTTACTAGCTGTGTGACGTTAGGTAAGTCAAGTAAAATGAGCTGGAGAAGGACATCACAAACCACTCCAATATCTTTACCAAGAAAACCCCAAATGGGGTCACCAAGAGTCAGACACAACAAACAATTCAACAAGAAAATATAGCACTTACTATATGTCAGGCACTGTGCTAAACACTTTTTGATTGTTATCTTATTTGATCCTCATGACAATGCTAGAATAAGGAGGGGGGTAGGTGCCATTTTACAGATGAGGAAACTGAGGCAAACAAGGGTTAAGTAGCTTGTTCAGGGTCTTAGAGACTTAGGCCGCATTTGAACTCAGGTCTTCTTGAATCCAGGTCCCTTCACCCCATCCCCACCTCCATCCACTGTGCCACCTAGTTGCCGTATATCCAAAGCATATCTATTCTTCCTAACTTCTCTATTTCTTTTGAGGGCATCATCAAATGATCATCAACTCTGTGCTCTTCCTGATTCCCAATTTCCAAATCAGGTGCCATGGACTATGGAGTCTGCCTCCACAACATTTCCTAGGTCTATCTCCTTTCCCACTGAAGCAGCCTCCTCACAGACTCCTAATTGGCCTCTCCATCTCTAGTCCTTCCCCTCACTACTGACTCCTTGACAAAGCTGACAAATTGATATTCTTTAGGCACGAGGCATCCCCTGCTCAAGAAGTTTAGATAGCTCCTTACTGCCTCTAAGATAAAGAACAAACTCTTGTTTGACACTGACATCCCTTGATAATCTTATTCCTAATCTAATTCCTAATCTTATTCCTTCTTTCTAGTATCATTTCACATTGCTTCCCTTCCCACCTCCCACCACCCCCCAAAAAACTGGCCTACTGGCTGTTCCCTAGACCCTTCGCATAACAATGTTCAGTATAATTCCTATAGTGTATTACAGACACTGAGTGTCTTCCTATGCTCACATTTAAGCGTAGCAACCCCGTGCAGTAGAAAGTCTAAGTATTATCTTCATTTTCACAGTTGATGAAACTGAGAATCAATAGAACTTGCCCAAGGTCACCCTGTCAATAAGCAGCAAAGATGGGACTCTAGATCCAACGCTCTTACAGTTGCACCATGTGCCAGGAGCTGGGGATACAGCCCCTACCAGACAAGAGCCTGGCTCCCACACTGGACTCCAGAGGTCAGCTAAAGTGTTCTGTCTTTGGGAGAAGGAATGATTCCAAGAGGAATTGATGCTAATCCTCAGGATTAAGCTGCTATTTTTCATTTAGGGTTCCTTTGAGAACAACAAAAAGGCTAAACCTGGGGCCTTGAAGGCCTCTGCAGTGCCTGCCAGAGGGACCTATGAATCCCTGATAGTTTCTTTGAAAAGGTTATTGTAGACTTTAGGTAACCACCAAGATCCCTAAGATCCCCAAGACTTCATTCCACAGCTCAACGAATGCCTAGGACAATGGTGTGGAGAGAAAACAGGAAGGGAAGGGGGAGATATCAGAGCAAATTTGTATAACTGTAATTAATCAGTGTTATAATCAAACAAATGGGGAAAATCATCATCAGTAACTATGACTTCATCTCATTGGTTTAGGGAACAAGTAGGGTTACTTCATTGGTCAAGCATATCTTCTATGATTATAGTTATCCCTTCCACATGGGGGGAGGGTGAAGGGGTTGAGGGGTGGTGGTGGTTAGGGGCTCAGTGCCCCTCAATCTGGAAAATCTGCATAAAATTTTTTTGTTCTCCTTTCATACCAGAAAAGTCTGAATTTTTTCTCTTATAGTGTGTTTACAGTACCTTATTGTAAAATTTGGGTTATGCGTTTCTGAATTTTTTCTGTGCCATCTGTGTGTCGCCTGAGACTTCCACAAAACTCTTCAAAAATTCCCATTTAATTTTTTATTCTGACTCTCGATATATCCAAACCATGATATATTCAAACTGGGCTGGGGAAAGGTCTTGAGGTGGAAGAGATGACTGTATTAAAGTCGGGGACATGGAAGTCATAACCGTACTATATAATCTAAGAGAGCTGCCTGAGGATGCTGAGAATGAAGGTGACTTGCCCAGGGCCACACAGTTGGCATTTGACAGACAGAAGAAAGATTTGACTTCAGGTAAGTTGACTGTAAGGCACACCCTCTCTGCCCACTATGCCATGTTCTCTTCTAAAATAAAAACCTTTTTAATCTTCAGGAGAGACGAAAGAGTCACAAAACAAAGAATGCTCCCAGATCACAAAGTTTAGAGAGCTGGCTTATACCCAATTAAGCTACCTTTATTTGAGTCCAGGCTGAAAAGATAAAACTATCTCTGTCCTATTCTTCACTGCAGGTTAGCCATACGAAAAAAACAAAAATCGTGTCCAATAGAATCCTCCTCCTATGAAAGAGTTATATAATTAACTCCAAGAGACAAGCCAATAAACAGTCCCAGAAGCAGGGATTTGCAGTCTCTAAAAACAACCTTGGAGAATAAGACAGTGTAGACACACAAAGGTTTTGCACTTACACCAATAACCAACCCTCATGCCTATGAATAAAGTTGCTAATGAGGACGTTAGTCTTTATTCCCAAAGGTTTGGGGGCCACCCATAAGAGGAAGTATTGTCAGACGGACGTACTTGGCCTGTAATGAACTAGTGGCAGACAAAGCAGGAGTGAAATCCTATTCCTCAGGCCTGTACATACCACTATGTAAGCATTTCAGGAGAAAATTAATTGTAAAATCGGGCAGCAGGGGCACACGAAGAGTTTCTGCCAAATACTAAAGGTTGAGTAAGCAGATAAGCAGAGGACAGGAACAGCCAATGGGGAAATGAAGGTTTTAGTCTCCACACAAAGCAAAGCAACAATGGGAAAGTAGCTATTTTATAAGACTGACCTAATCAGGCAGTCTGTGTTTTTAAGACTCCCTAAAACCTTGGAAAGAGAGCAGCAAGGTGATACAGTGGATAGAGCACCAGGCCTGGAGTCACCAAGACCTGAGTTCAAATCCAGTCTCAGACACTCACTAGTTGTGTGACCCTGGGCAAATCACTTCATTCTGTTCACCTCAGTTTCCTCATTTGTAAAAAGACCTGGAGAAGGAAATGGCAAACCATTCCAGTATCTTTGCCAAGAAAACCCCAAATGAGGTCACAAAGAGTCAGACGTGACTGAAAAATGACTGAATAACAACAAAACCTTGGAAAACCAAGAATCTGTGCACATTGTTATCATTCTAACATACCAAGGGCATCATTACAAATAGAATGTTTTTCCTTACAGTGATTTAACATTTTAATTTGCAGACTTCATTTGGGCAGGATAAAAATGAGGTGTGAGAGGCAGCTAGGTGGCGAAGTGGATAGAGTTCTGGCTTTGGAGTCAGGAGGACCTGAGTTCAAATGTGGCCTCAGACACTTGATACTTACTAGCTGTGTGACCCTGACAAGTCACTTAACCCCAATTGCCTCACCAAAAAAGCCAAAAAAAAAAAAAAAAAGACGTGTGAGAGGCAGGATGGCATCATTGATAAAGGCTCCTCTGGGGTCAGGAAGTCATGGTTTCAAGTCCCTAGTTTAGTCCCAGATTAGCTTGTATGACCACTCAGGGCCCCCAGCCAACTCTCTAAGACTAAAAGTTGCATATGAGTTGCTGATTCTACATTTGTTGAGGAAGTTTTCACCTATGAAATTACAGTCTGAACCTCTACCCAACAACTCAAATTCTCTACCCCACCTCCCCGCCCAAAAAACCCCTGTAAAGCAGTTAATAAATATAACTTCATCTTCTTTTGACCAATACTGGGGAGTGTTGAAAAATGTAATTCTAGTTCTTAAAGTACTATATAAATGTTAGTTGTTATTATGACTTAAACAAGAATCATTTCTATAACAATAGCTAACATTTACATAGCATTCGAAGGTTTGTAAAGAACTTTACCCATATTATTTCATTTGATGTTCCTGACAGCACTATTATTATCCTCATTCGACAGATGAGGAAACTGAGGCTGAGAAGTTAAGTGGTTTGGGGGGGACAGGCATCCTTCTGCAGACTTAATCACCATGTACAGGTACCTCCTAATCTTCCCCTGCCCAAACTTGCTTCTCAGCTCCCCCTTTATGTGTGATCTTTTCCCCATTAGAATGTAAGGTGGGGACTATCTTTCTTTTTGGCCTGTATTTATATTCCCTGCCTTTACTTAGCACAAGGGCTGCCCAGGTAAATTACAGTACTTAACAAATTGTTAATTGTTGTTGTTTGTCCTTCCCTGGGAAAGTGATGTTGTGACTTGCAAGTGAATTGGATTTAAGTGAGGCAGGGCTTTGCAAAGTCACTAGCCTCACTTTCTCCTCCAGAGCCATCTGGGTCCAGTGGCAAGATACAGATCAGGACAACTGCAGATGGCCCAGGATGCAGTGAGAGACCTTGTCCTTTGCTGGTTGACTTAACGGTCATTTGTCTAGTCTCCAGCATGTCCAGCTACAATTCACTCTCCTCTACCTCCACCTTTTACAACTCCTAGTTTCCTTCAAAATTCTACTCAAGTGCCAATTTCCTGATTTCCCCCAACTGCCAGTGCCCTCTCCTCCCCCAAGAAAAGTTTACTTTGCATTAACTGTGTACATCCTTATCTATGTACATGTTATCTTTCCCAATACACTGTAAGCTGCTGTAGACCAGAGGCTACTTAATTTTTGTCTTAGACTCACGTCTACACAGTGAGTAGCACATAGATGATACTGAATAAATGCTTTTTGATTGCCATCTCTTACACAAAATATTCCAAAATTCCTAAGGCAGACTTAAGTTTTAACAGCTTGTTATTGTTCAGTTGTATCAGACTCTTCATGACTCCTTTTGGCATTTTCTTCACAAAGATACAGAGGAAACTGAGGCAAACAGGGTTAAGGGAGTTACACAGCTAGTAAATGTCAGAGGCAGGATTTGAACTCAGGTTTTCCTGACTCCAGGCCAGGTGCTCTATGCACTGTTCCACCTAGCTGCCCACTAGACCACCTAGCTTCCCTTTAATTGCTCAAGCCTGCACTAAAACTCTTGGCACACTCTGGATTCCAGAAGGTCTCTCTCTCTTATCAAGAGATATGAATAATAAGGGTTTACTCATTTCAAATTGGCAGGTTTTTTGGTAGTGGGAAGAAGAAAGTAGTGACCTCATTTTGATTTTTTTTCACTAAGGCGTATTTTAAAAAAAAATCTCCTACAACTAACACAGATAACTATACATGGTGTCCCAAAAGTCTTAGTGCATCTTGAAGCTTGTGCAAAGTTTAAAACTACACAAAGACTTTTGGGACACCTCCTTATATCAATAGATTCATAATAAGTCCCCCAAATAACTAACTTGAAAGTAGTGTTCTTATTGACTAGGCTTCATTCAATTCAATTCAACAAGCAATTATTAAAGACCTGCATCAAGCAAGGCACAGTGCTAGGTGCTGGGGAGGGACACAGAGACAAAAATGAAAGTCACTAGTCTCAAGAAGTTTACATTCCCTTGAAAGGAGTGTCTCTCTCTCTCTCTCTCTCTCACACACACACACACACACACACACACACACACACACACACACACCCTGGAGCTACAAAAATAAAAGTCCCTGCCTTCAAAGATCTTACTCTCTCTAGGAGAGAAACAACTCAATCCAGTGAAGGAGGGAGGGAGGGTCAGTAAAGATTGATGCAGGACCAGACAGGAGAAGGCAGGTAGGGATACCAAAATGGGGAATGGGAGGGGAGGGGAGGTTGATTAGATAAGGATTGGTTAGAATTAGCACATTGTTTTCTACAAATAGATGAAAGGTTTGGCCTTCAGAATACAAACAGTTAGTTAACCACTCGATAAACAGATAGTGTTATAGGGCCCCAGGGGGAGGTACAAAGATGACCTAACACAGGGTCCCAGGCCCGGAAATTCTCCACCTGGGAAGCTGAGAACTAGTCTCTAAATCCGGTTAAACATTTCCCTTTACATCATGTTTGCTTTGCTACTTTGCTTATTGTAACCTTTTTTCTAATGTACTGACAAGAGAAACATTAGCCTGAGCTCCTATCTCACTGACCAAAAATTCTGAATTAGCGGGATCTGATTTAAGGAGGTTTTGCTGTCCCACCAAATCCCACTTGAGCACAGGGTTGGTTGGGAATATCTTCAGCATTCAGTTTCTAAACCCCCCCAACAGCCAATTTCCACTGAAGAAATGGGGGTGACACCACTCCGGTTCAAGCTCTCATCACATCTTACTGTTAGGTCCCTTACTTCGTTTCCCCCCCAAGACCTGACTTTAACCCATCCTCTCTCTCAAATGCCAAGGTAATTTTCCAAAAAGTATAAATCTGGCCATGTAACCTCCCCTCCCCTGCCCTTCAATAAATCCCAGTGACTCCCATTACCTTTAGGATGAAATATAAAATCCTGTTTGGCTTTTAAAGCCCATCACAACCTGAATCCTTCTTACCTTTCCAGACTTCTCATACTTAACTCCTCTCCATGTAGGATCTACCAGGGACATTGCTGTTTGTTCTTCAGACTTATTATTCTTTCTCCCAACTCCTTACCATTTCATGGTCTGCATTCCACCCCTCCCCCGTGCCTGGAAGTCCTCCTTCCTTACCCTCCCCCCCTTCTTCATCTCGTTTCCCTGACTTCCTTCAAAACAGCTCAAATCCTACCTTTTACAAAGAATCTTCCCTGCCATGACTCCCCTTCCTGTAAGCATCTTCCTCCAGAGATTTCCTTCCATTTACACAGTATGTATCTTGTATGTAAAAATTTTTTGCATGCTATTACACCCTCCCCCCATTAGAATATGAGCTACTTGAGAGAAGGAACTGTCATACACTTTTCTTTGCATTCCCAGTGCTGAGCATTGTGCTAAATGACACACAGAAAGTGGTCAGTAAATGCTTTTGACTAATTCCACATTAGGAAGGAAATTTAACCTGGGAACGAAGGATAGAAGGTCAACATTTAGATACTTACACCTGTTTATTGAGTGCAATATATCATACCAATGTTATTTTGTTACACATTATTATGAATAAATCAAACTGGAAAGAGATTTTAAAAATTGATTATGAGGTCTTTGGTTTGTTTGATTTCAAATTACTCCATTCTCCTTCTAATTAAGTAGACCCTATGATATCAAAATGCTGCAATTCTTTATAATTAACCTAAGGCTAAGGCTGAGATCCCTAGTTTCTAGTCCCTGTTACCATCCTATAAAAAGAGACTGCTATAAAAAAATTTTTTTATTGATCTCTTTTGCCTTTGAATCACCTCATTCCCAATATATTCCTGCCCCTCCCCCAGCATCTGCAGTGGTCCACACTCAAGAACATCCCATTCCTTCCAAGAAGGAAGGAAAAGGTATACTCATAGCTCCTTTTCAGGGCCAAGATAGATCACATTAATGAAACTATTCAGTCCTCATTTTGTGGTCATTCTTTCCATCTCTATTGCTGAAATCATCACCTACACTATCCTCCTAGCTCTGCTCACTTCATTGTGTATCATTTCAGAGAAGTCTTTCCATGCTTCTCTGTATTCTTCAGATTTATTGTTTCTTAACATACACTCACAGCTTTCTTGTAGTGTTATAAAATAACTTTTTATTGGGTTCTTTTATGCATTTCCCCAAGGCCTTTAACAATGTTATAAAACCTGGGAACACTTTCCTTGATCCCTTGAAACACTTGTCAATGCAACCATGTCTCAGTCATCACGACCTACTACAATCTGTACAATTTATTTAGTCATTTGTTAGCCCTTTGACTGAATCCAAATTTCACAGAACGAATCCCCTTAATAAAAGGATTTGTTCTGTAAAACTTGGACTCAGTCAAAGGGCTGCACTTGAGGATATAGAAGGCCACATGTGGCCTCAAGGCCATAGGTTCCCCACCCCTGTATGGGCATCTATTTTGTTGCAAGTTCTTTGCTACTACAAAAAGTGTGGTTTTACATATTTTGGTGTTTAGGGTATGGGCCCAAGGGTGTGCTAGAGTTAAATTTTCAGTGTGAGCTTTACACCTTGGATGTTGTGAAATATTAAAAAAAAGAGGGGGGGCTTAATTTATTGTTCTGCTGATTGTCTAAACTTAAGATAGTGATTGAGAAAATGTCAATGATTAAACTTAAAAGAGGGTTTTGCATACTTCCCCCTCCTCCCAGCTTGTTGTTTAAACTTTTGTCATCATATTTCTGCCTTATGCCCCTTTCAATAATTCCCTTTTGCTTTCCAGAAAGACTGGACCAATTCACAACTCCACCAATAATGATCAGTATGTGGAAAAGCTACATTTAACTTCCACAAATCCAGAAGTTAGCTAGCAAAGGGGTGGCAATTACTGTCCATAAATCCTTAAACTTGGGGAGAGGTCACAACTGATAGCTTTGATTTTTGGATTGGGGTGCTATCGGGGGCGTGGGGGACAAGCTGTCAGGAGAGGTGCTATAATCATAGCAAACAGCTTAGAGATCTACCAAACAAAGCTTCAAGGTCTCATAGTAGATACTAAACTGCCACTTGGGGCCCCCTGACCTAAGGAATCTCTAAGATTGGAACACTGAATTTGGAGTCAGAGAACTGGGTTTGAAACCCAGTTCTGCCAATTACTATCTGTGTGATCATAGGCAAGTCACTTAATCTTTTGGGAGCCTCAGTTTCTTCATCTGTCAAATGGGAGAGGTTGGACTAAATGGCCTCTTCAGCCCTTTCTGGCTCTAACTCTATTGTCCTATGATCTATATTAGCCTAAAGAGCTCTCATATTTAGATGTGGTATAATGAGATGGTGATTCATTTTATTTTCATCCAAGTGTCTACCTAAAATGGTGTAAACAAGGGGCAGCTAGGTGATGGACGGAATGGATAGAGCACTGGGCCCTGGAGTCAGAAGGACCTGAGTTTAAATCTGGCCTCAAACACTTGACATTAGCTGTGTGACCCCAGATAAGTCACTTAACCCCAATTGCCTCACCAAAAAAATAAATAAATACATAAAAGATAATGTACATTTGGGGCTGCTGGGTGGCGCAGTGGATAGAGCTCTAGCCCTAGAGTCAGGAGGACCTGAGTTCAAATCCATCCTCAGACACTTGACACTTACTAGCTATGTGACCCTGGGCAAGTCACTTAACCCCAATTGCCTCCCCAAAAAGCAATAAATAAATAAAATGGTGTGAACACAATCTTTTCTCTCTTGAGTCTCAAGACTTTGACAGGGAAGAAGCATTGGGGGGGGTGGAGCAGAAAGTCATGGTTCCAGGACCCACTATCATTACATAAATCATTTGGTAGTAAGCAAGTATATACTTGTTGCTTAACAATGACCCTGAGTTAACTGGATAAATGGTATTCCATCTCCATTGTTGGTAATGACTAGTCTGCAATCAGTTCAAAGTCAGGGGTGGGGAACCTGTGGCCTCGAGGCCTCTTGTGGCCCTCAAGACCCTCAAGTATGGCTGAAAGTCAAAGGGCCGCACCTGAGGACTAGAGGGCCACATGTAGTCTCGAAGCCGTGGGTTCCCCACCTCTGCTTCTAGGCTTTTTCAAAGTGAAATTCAATCACTTGCTACATAGGCTTCAGATT
Source organism: Vombatus ursinus (assembly GCF_900497805.2). Lineage (NCBI taxonomy): Eukaryota > Metazoa > Chordata > Mammalia > Diprotodontia > Vombatidae > Vombatus > Vombatus ursinus. Next base: position 498,808 of record NW_020950417.1, on the reverse strand, counting down.
AAAATTTCCTTTTTCCCATTTAAGATGGGAACATGTCTGAATCACCAGGAAGGGAGCTAGGTGAAGCTGGAGTTTACTGTATTATCTTTTCATGGGAGAGCAGGGGCGAAGGAGATGCTTGAAAGGAGCCTGGCTCTAGGTGAACAAAGGAGTGACTTGTAGAGAGGGTGACTTCATCATCGGAAGATGGTAGGGAGATGTTAGACTGACAAATGTATCAACAGAGCAAGGAAATTGTCCCTAAGTTTTGTAACATTGTAAAGGGCCTGGGGAAAACACATAAAGGAGTCTAATAAAGAGTTATTTTATAGCCCTAGGAGGAAGTTAGAGGGTATACAAGCCCACACTTATTTAAAATGTGTCACAGCTCCAAGGGCATTGAAATAACAAGGCTTCCAGATGTGAACTTAAAAAAAAAAAAGGAACAAAAACTGCTTTTCACAACTCAGATGATAAAATAAATGAGAAGACACTCATTCCTTCCTAATCTCTACCATATAATTTGTATTAATACATTTTTAATATTATATTAATTTCATTGTTGTTGCTTAGCTGTTTAGTCATGTCTGACTCTTTGAGACCCAATTTGGGGTTTTCTTGGCAGAGATACTGAAGTGGTTTGCCATTTCCTTCTCCAGTTCATTTTACAGATAAGGAAACTGAGGCAAACAGGGTTAAGGAACTTGCTCAGGGTCACAAAGTTAGTTAAGTGTCTGAGGCCGGATTTGAGCTCAGGTTTTCCTGACTCCAGGCCTGGCATTCTATCCACTTCACCACCTAGCTGCTTATTATATTAATAAATTACATTAATAAATCAATATTATATTAAAGATGTGCTTTGCCATTCTAGGGCATGCATACAGGATTCAAAAAGGTCATTTTTGAAGAAGTAAGGAAATAAGAAAAATAACCAATGAGTCTCATTAAATCCTTCATTTCCAGTATTTCACAATCTCACTGACATTCAAGAATGAGATTCATTAATATCAACTCTTCTTCTGCTGTACAGCTCAGTTAAAGCAAGGAAGGAAAACCAACCTGTTTGGGTGGCAGTGAAAATTAGATATAAAACTATCGGCACATGTGACAGGGACATTCAGAGCAATACAGAGACAGCTGTAAGGCTGTCTTAGATTCAAAGTGATTCTATGTGGACCTCCATGTAAATATGGAAGACACAGTGGTGTCAAACCCTCCCAGATTCATATTAAAATGTAAATAGGAAATCTTGAGCAAAGTAAAAATACAATACAACATAGCTATTGTTAATTTGAGGTTTTCTAAGTCTAAATATGGCCTGCAGGGACCCATTTCTATTTGAATTTGACCCCACTAGTTTAGAAGATAGTCAGGAAAACCTGGGTCCAAGTTCATCCTCTGTAACATCCTGCTCTGTGTGATCCAGAGTAAGTCATTTAACTTCTCAATGTTCCCAGGTGACCCCCTAAGATGAATAAATTGCAGATCTTCACACCTACACCAACATAAAATCAGAGACTCTCTCAACAATGTGTAAATGCAATAATGTGCTAGTAAATGTTTAACAACTGCCCCTCCAGAAGAAGGAAAAATTGTACTCACCACACATTCAAGCTTAATTTGCATTATTTACCTTTTCTAGATCACTTTCTAAAGTCTAGACAATCAACAAAATAAAAAGTCAAATCCTGATGCGTACCTTTTGCCAATTTCCACAGTGTAAATGCTCATGCTGAAAATTTAACAATTGGCACATCCACCATATACACATAAGTATATACATCTACTAATATTTAGATTAATACATGTCTTTATCCAACATTTGAGAATTTACAAGGCATAGTGGAGAGAGGGCCAGCTTTACAATCAGGAAGACCTACGTTCCCATTCTCCCTCTGACATATGATGGCTATGTGACCAACAGTAAGTCACTTTGCTTTCCAGTTCCCAAGACAACCCTCTAAGGCTTTAAGTGGCAAAGGAGCTATGGGTTTGCACATAGCAACAAAATCACAGGTCCAAACCCCTTCCATTTTTTTTTAAATAAAAGGGAGGGAAAAGGAATAAGCATTTATATGGCACCTACTACGTGTCAAGAACTGTGCTAAGTTCTTTCCAATTATCTCATTCAAACTTCACAATGACCCTGAGAGATAGGTGCTGTTATCATCCCCATTTTATGGTTGAGACAACTGAGGCAAACAGAGGTTAAATGACTTGCCCAGGATCACAAAGTAGCAGAGGCCAAATTTGAACTTAGGTCTTCCTAACTCCAGGTCCGTCACTCTATACATTGCCCCACCTAGCTGCCTCTATAGAAAAATAATTTATAAGAAAAATAAGAACATATATATGCAGAAATGTAGTATTTCAATCCTCTAAAAGAGCTGTGACTTTTTTTTCCCACTGTGGCAAACTTTCCTCTACCAGTGCTGATTGTTACCTCTCAATGTCTTAGCATCTTCTTCATTAGTTCAACTATGACCTCTATACAGAAGACTCTCAGATTTAGATATCCATCCCCAGTTTCACTCCTGAACTTCAGGCCCGCCACATCACCAAGTGCCTGTCCCATAAACAACTCAATGTCTTCATGTCTAAAACAGAACTCATTATCTTTCCACTAAAACCTTCCCTTCTTCCTACCTACTTCTGTTAAAGGTACCATGATCCTTCCTGCCACTTGCTGTTCACTACCCCAGTCATCCCTGACTCATTACTCTCCTTCAGATGTAGTAAACTGCCAACCTTAGTTTCTACCTCAATTTCTCTTGAATACCTGTCCCTCCTCATCACATGTACAGACACCACCCCAGTTCAAGCCCTCCATCATTCCTCCCCTGGATTAATGTCATAACCTCCCAAATGGTCTCCACTCTCCAATCTATCTTCTACACAACCACCAAATAGAGACTCCTAAAGAAAAGATATGGCCACATCATTGTCCTGTTCAAAAAACATATGGATTCCCTTTTGTCTCTTAACTAAAATACTATCTCCTTTGTGTGGCTTTTAAAGCCCTTCACAATTAGACATCCCACCAAATCTCTCCACTTGCTGTCCCCATATACTATATTCCATCTGCTATCTCCCCCATCTACTGGTACATGGTTCCCCATGCCTGGAATGCATCCCTTCCCTCTTTTACCTTTGTCTCACAGAATTCTTAGCTTCCTTCAAAATTTAATTTTTTCACTCAAAGCCTAGTATTAGATTAATTTCCTTTTCAATATTTCAAGGATCTCTGATTTTGCTGGGAGTAGATACTCTTTATATAATCCAGAAGATAGTCTTCAAGAATTTCTCTGTTTGTGTGTGTGTGTGTGTGTGTGTGTGTGTATGATATCATATCTATCTCTCTATCTCCACCCTTCTGAGACTAACCTGGTGTTCGGATCTCTGAACTCAACTATTGATCCCGCCTATACTCAAAGCCTTTTCAGGCTGAAGGTGCTGGAGCTTTACTGTTGTTGTTCAGTCACATCTGACTCTTTGGACCCCATTTGGGATTTTCTTGGCAAAGATGCTGGAGGTTTGCCATTTCCTTCTCCAGCTCATTTTATAGATGAGGAAACTGAGGCAAACAGGGTCAAATGACTTGCCCAGGGTCACACAGCTAGTGTCTGTGGCCAGATTTGAACTGAGAATGGTCTTCCCAATTCCAAGCCCAGTGCTCTATCCACTGCACCATCTAGCAGCCCATAGCTGGAGTTTCACTCCACTGGTATTGCCTCTTATACCCAAGGATCAACCTCTATATCAAGATGAGGAATCAGAAGACAAGGTTCAGGGAAGAATTAGGAACTCCTTTCAAACATTTTGCCATCTGGGGCTACAGCACAGATATGTACCAATTAGCCATTGTGTCACTTCTAAGATTTCAAGAAGGGCCTTGAAACCTGCTATCTGTAACTAAGATTCACAGTTCCATATACAATCTTCTTTTTCCGTATTTTTTGTACATGAAAACATTCCTGTCTTTTGCTGTTTGTCAATTTCATAATAATATTAAAAATGATTTTTTTAAACCAAGAGTCAAAAGCCTCAGAAACTCTTGCTTCTCCAAGATCTCTACCTCAATGTCCTCCAATACACAGGGTCTCCTGGAAGAGCAACAGTGTTGAGACTCGACGCTGAACCTAAACCTCCAGAAGACAGTGCAGTGGCCTTTCGCATGGAAAGGGCTGTAACTAGAGACTGGTATCATCCTTCTCAGACACAGTTTGCCTAATTATGCAGAGAGAAGCCCTTTTAAGAACCTAGGTGTGGGGCTGAACAGAGTCTATATATAAACAGAAAAAGAGATTATTCAGGGACAACAACCGTGCTACTGCCAGATAAAGAGCTGGGCAGGTCATAGGTTAGCCCATCCTTAACCCAAAGTCTAGTGACTGAGGAAAGTGAGAGTCTCTTCTCTGGGCATTATTCTGTCCAGCTGAATAGGCATGAGGATGAGAAAATGGGCCTATCAAGACCAGTGTGTCTTTTGGCCGCCACCCACTGCCTGGTATCAGTGAATCGCCAACCTTCAGACTGTCTGAAGTGAACATTGCTTTTTAGAAGTGAACATTGCTCCCTGTGGCTGCTTTGTGCCATTCTTCTCTTTTTAAAAGGGTGTGTGTATGTTTGTGAAAGCTGACCTTTGGATGTTGATTTTCCCCCCTCCCTGCAAACTCAAAAGGATAATGAAAATGCTGGAGTTTTTCAAACTGAATGAGCAATGTGATATTCCCTAAAGCACAAGAAAAAGGTGTTGTCTGATCCATCCCATTTATGTAGAAATATCTCTCACTGTGGCAGCAACCCAGTGGATCTGGTTCTGGACTGAGAGGCAGGAAGAACTGGGCTCAAATCCTGCCTCTGACTTCTTATTAGCTACAAAAGCCTGAACTAGGTATTTAAGGCTGAGGACAGAGCTTCTTGCTGCTCCTCATACGCTACAACTCCATCTCCTTTCCACAGGCCTTTGCACCTGCTTTCCTCTGACTGCCCCACTTGGAACCATTTCTCCTAGTCACCGTTCCTCTCTATGTATTGTCTTCCTTTATTAGAATGAATGTAAGCTCCTCGAGGGCAAGGATTATTTTGTTCATATGCTTGTTGCATAGTATTGTGCCTGGCATATAGTCGGTGCTTAATAATTTTTTTTCATTCATTCATTCAGCCAGCCAACCAATTAACAAAGATGAGCTAGAACCCAGGGCCAGGATTCTGGCTGCTACATAGCCTAAAGCTACCTGGCTTCCCATCCCCAACAGAAGATCTGCAGCCAGATTCCATCCCCCACTGGTTCACGTGGAGGAAATACACATTCTCATCATACCAAAATCAACTCAATTTGCCTTACAGTCTTGCTCAAGATTTTCCAGGGCTACCTTGCTTATCTCCAGGCTAGTCAACATCTACCAACCTCCATCCTTACCTTGACCCGATAGTGCACTGTATCATTCCTTCCTCACTCACCCTCACTCTTACCCTTCAGTCCAAAGTTCCTTTGGTGCCTGGGAAAAATAAGATGCCATCTGGGTCCAAGTTCCCTCCTGGGTTGCAGAACCAAATTGCTCCCCTCAAAGCCACTAGAACCAAAACTTGGCAGAATTCAGTGTCCACAAAATTTCTTGTCCTCTTCTGAAACCAATGATTGCATTTCTCTAGTATCTTCTCTCTCCCCTCATTCCTTCCCTTCTCTACAAACAACTTCCCTACCCTACTTTCATTCTAGATTACTGCCCCCGCCTTCAACCACTGTCTGTCCCATCTCTCTCCTTCCCTTCTGCCAAATTTAGAACAGCTGTCTATACTCACTTACTCTGATTCCTTGCCTCTCTTTCTTTCTTCTACACCCAACAATCCACATTCTTCTCTGACCATTTAGAGTACACCTTGCTCCTCAAGATTAAGACAGCAGAAGGAGGGCCTAGCTCTTATTGCCTGTGTGACCATAAGCGAATCACTTCAACCTCTCTGGGATTCAATTTCCTCTGAACACAGTGCCTGGCATAGTACATGCTAAGTAAATGCTGTCTCCTTGCCTAGCCTTGCCGAGTAAAATGAAGCCATTAGACTAGATTGACCTCTAGGGGCCCTTCAGGCTCTGAATTTACCAAATCTAATCACTTGATCTCTGCCACATTTTCCCAACCTTCAGGCAAACATTTCATGCTTTAGAACATTCCTCTTCTAAAAAGTTTTTCCTTTGCTGTTGTTGAGTTATTCAGTTGTGTCCAACTCTTTGTGACCCCATGGCCCATAGCATGTCAATCCTGTCCATTGGATTTTCTTGGCAAAGATAATGGGATGATTTGCCATTTCCTTCTCCAGTGGATTAAGGCAAACAGAGGTTGAGTGACTTGCCCAGGGTCACACTGCTAGTAAGTGACTGGATTTGAACTCAGGTCTTCCAGACTCCAGGCCCAGCACTCTATCTACTAAGCCACCTAGCTTTCAAGTTTCTCCTACTAGGCTTCTATTATATAACATTGTTTTGAACTTCCTCCTACTTCTCTGATTTTTCCTTCTGTCCTATTCTCTATTTTTCTTCTTCTGGCCTCATAAATTTGTTACCTGCCCCACCTAATAAATTTAGGCATCATCAAAAGCTCTGTTCTCCATCCTTTCCAGAAATCTTTCATACCTCCTGGAATCCAATTATCTTCTCTACAGGTATGATGCCAAGCCCTATATTTCTCTAACCACCCCCTCTATTTTAAACAGTAGACTGCATTTCCAACTGCTTACTAGCCATCCTTACCCATAGATCCTAACTGTATATTTCTGATTAAACATATCAAAAAAACCAAACTCTTCGCTTCCAAACCGGCTTCTCCTCCTAACTTCCTCATTTTGTGAATGACATCATCATCCTCCCAAGTCACCATAAAAACCCTAGGGTTGGTTTTTTTTTTTTTTTTTAAGTAGATGACTCCTCTTCTTCCGTCTCCGAAGTGCCCAATATCCATCGAATCAGCTGCTAAACACATTCAATTCTATCTCTACCAAGTCTCTCAAACCAGTACCTCCCTGGTAATTCCTATTTGATTCAATTCACCACAGGTTCCTTATACCATTGAACTCAAGGATACAGTCTCCGTTCTAAGTCTTTGATAATGTCTTTTGTGGAGAGGAAGAGAATATGGAACTCAAAAATTTAAAAAACAAATGATAAAAAATTTTTGTTTACATGTAATTGAGAAAAAAATAAAAATTAAATGTAAAAAAATGTCTTTTGTGCTACTTTCCAAGTACAGATTATAATTGCTCATGTGCAACATACTTGCAACCTTTAGTGATTTCACAGTCATCATTAGAAAGATTGTTCCATCCAGTCCAAGGGGCTCTTTCTTAACTTTATTTTATGTCATAGACCCTGTTAGCAGTCTGGTAAAGTTTATGGACCTCTTTTCAGAATATTTTAAAATACCTAGAGAAACTGCTAAATTGCAGTTGAAGGTCAGTGAAAACAAAGAGGAAATTGTTTTCCCTATCAAAGTTCATGGACTCTCTGAAATCTATCCAGAAACCTCAGAGTATCCGTGGATGCTGGCACCAGTGGCTGCTGATGGTGCAGTGGATAGAGAACTGGGCCTGGAGTCAGGAAGACTTGATTCCAAATCTGGCCTCAGACTGTGAAGAGGGAAATCCTGTCAGAATTTAGTATTCAGCAAACATTTATTAAACACATGGTCGCTGCAGGGCCCTGATCTAAGTGAATTGGCCCCATAAACTACTTCCACCTCCCATCTCTTTTCAAGGGTTATCTCCCATGTCTGGAATGCACTACGTCCTCAACTCTACCTCTTACAAATCCATTACTGTTCAGTTGTGTCGGATTCTGTGTGACCCTATTGACTCTGTCCGTAGAGTTTTCTTGGCATAGATATTGGAGTGGCTGGCCGTTTCCTTCTCAAGTGTGTCCTCAATTTACATATGAGGAACCAAGGCAAATGGGGGTTAAGTGACTTGCCCAGGGTCCCACATCTAGTAAGTGTCTGTGGCTGAATTTGAACTCAGATCTTCTAGACTCCAGACCCAGTGCTCTATCCACTGCACGACCTAGCTGCCCCGAGCCTCCTTCAAGGCACAAACACAGATCAGAGGCTACCTCCAACAGACCTTTCCTGACCCTTTCCCCCCACCCCCCAGGGGCTTGTGCTTTCTCCCCTGGAAGTTACTTTGCCTAACTCCACATATTTCCCATCCAGACCTCCCAGAAAGACATCGGGTCCAAAACAGTGTAGGTGGTTTGCTAATTGACCAGCTATTTCCCTTCCCCCACCATTAGGAGCAGTGGCATCCAGACCTCCAGAGATCTAACCCACCGCTCTCCATTAGGGGTTTACTTAACCACTCAGATTTGGGATTTGCCTTGAGGCAGAGCTGGGATCCTCTCACTCCCTAATTTCCAACCACTCCCTAACCCAGTGGGTAGTCTTCCTTCCAGGTGGTGTTCAAACATACCCAGATCTCCAGTATCTTTAAGAAACACTTGATAGGCCCGAAAATCCCCTGAGGCTATCCTACATTTGTCATCCTCCAAATTTCTAGCAAAAGTGGTTTACATTCACAGCCTCTACTTTCTCTCCTCCCACTCACTTCTCAATCCTTTATAATCTGGCTTTTCTGGGAGAAATGCTCTTTGCAAGGTCATTGAACATCTCTTTAGTGTTAAATCCAAGGACTTTTTCTCAGTTCTCATCCTTTTGGATCATTCTTGGCACTTAACACTGTTGCTCACCCACTTCCTTCTGGATATTTTATCCTCCCTCAGTTTTCACTCTATCATGACTCTCTTTCTACCTAGCCTATCAATTCTCAGTCTCCTTTAAATTGAAGTTCATCAATCATATCCCAACACATGCTATGTGGCTCTGTCCTGGACTGTCTTCTGCAGTGGTTTGCCCTTTCCTTCTCCAGCTCATTTTACAGATGAGGTAACTGAGGCAAACAGAGTGAAGTGACTTGCCCAGGGTCACACAGCTAGTAAGTGTCTGAGGCCAGAAAAATGAGTCTTCGTGACTAGAGGCCTGTCACTCTATCCACTGCGCCACCTATTTTCCCCTCTCTATTTCACAGTTGAGGAAACTGAAAGAAATAGAGGTTAAGTAACTTGCCCAAGGTCACACTGACAGTAAAAGCATCTGAGATTGGGTCTTCCTGACTCCAGTTCCAGTGCTCATTCCACTGAATCACCTAGCTGCCATTTTAGATTCACTAGTTCCAAAATGGAACACACAGTTCCCATATGTATTTATCTCTCCCCTATTAGAATGTAAAATCTTTGGGAGGCAGAATAATGTAAAAGAAAGAATCTGAAGTTAAAATCCTGCCTCTGATGCTTAGTGCCACCCACTCTCAGGTAACCTAGAACCTCAGTTTCCTCACCTGTAAAATAAGTGGGTTAATCTAGATTGTCTCTAAGGTCCCTTCGAGCTCTAGCTTTATGACTCCTGGGAACAAGGACAAGTTCCAATTTTGTGTTGCATCCTCAGTGCTTGGCACTTCTCCAACAAGGGAAGAGTTGGGCAACTGCTAAAAGTAGGGGACCAAGAAATGAGTGTCCACACATACCCACACCCAGAGGGAAATGAAAGGATTTCATCCCTTGGCTACATGGCCATCAAGATGATTCGGATAATAAAGGAACAGGTTTCCTCTCAACCCAAGGAAATGCCCGGATTTGACTGAAAATGCCTCACAGGAAAGTAAAGGAATCAAAGAGATGAGAGCTCACACCATGGCTGTGATGTTAAGAGGAAATCCTGTCTGCAAGCTTCCCAGAGTCTACATCTCAGTGCCCAATGACAACAATGCCTTCAGAACATCCAGGAGGCTGCAGGGCTCCACTCTTCTAGCTTTGGCCATCATTCAAAACCACAAAAACAAGGGAAAGGAGCCAAGGGGAAGATAAAGCCAAGAGACACAGGTTCCTGAGGGCAAAGACAGACTCCTGGACTGAGATTCTTCTGCCTGGCACTCTGTGGCATGACCCTGGTCTCATACAAAGTGCTGAGAGTACTGGGCAGGCTCTGGGGGACTGGCTCCATCTATTCTACAAAGAACCTTGGACCATGCTCAGATGTGCCAATATTCTCAGAGGGCTGTTGGTTTTAGAGGCCCTACAATATGTGTGGGTGGGACGGCTCAGCTATTTGAATTGTGAGGTCAGTGGAGAAAGAACTCTTCTTCTCCAGTGCCTCCCACATTGCTGCTGTTTAATTAATTTCTTCTTGTTATTTTAGGTTGGGATGTGGGATTTCATCAGCATGAAGAAACTCCTTCCATGGGTGCAGACTGGCAACTCCTATAATTGAGGAACATAGATTCAGAACTGGGAAGGACCAGAGATATCTAATCAAGCCACACTTTACAGGTGATGAAACTGAGGCTCAGAATCACACAAGTAGTATCAAAAGGAGGATTTGAACCCAGAGACTCTGGCTATAGAGCTACGTGGCCTGAGAGCGCTGCCTGAATCAGTATTCCATTAAGAGATTTGCCCAGGTCTTCCTGACTTGAAGGCTAGCCCCTCATCCACTATACCATTTTGTTACCTTTTGTCTTTCAGAAGCTGTTATGGTACAGGGTTGGCCTTGTTATCCAGAAGGACCTGGGTTCAAATCCCACCCATGACACTCATTAGTTGAGACCACAGGCAGGTTTCTTTTTCTGTGAAGTAGGGATAATAGGACCTCTAGTGATTACACGTCAGAGGGGTTGAAAGTATCCAACATGATAACATTTAATAAATACTTAATATTCATTGAATTAACAACAACAATAAATGATGATGATTTAGCCAGGATGGCATCATGGATAAAAGAATGGCCTTGGAATAAGGAAGGCTTAGGTTCAAATCCTGTGTCTGAGACATACTACCTGGTTACAGATAAATCACTTAAACCCTCAGTGCCCTGCCCCCTAGCAATTCTCAGAGACAAGTTTGCAGATGAGTAGCTGATCTGCTTTAGGGTTTAGAGTTCCCAAAGAGAAGGAATCATAGGTCTGAACCAAAAATCATAATAATAATGAGGCAGTTAGGTGACTCAGTGGATAGAGCCTGGGCCTGGAGTCAAGAAAACATCCATTAAAATTTATACACTAGCTGTGTGAGACACTTGTCAAGTCACTTGACCTGTCTGCCTCAGTTTCTTCATCTGTAAAATGTGCATGTGGCACCTGTTTGTGAGTACCAAATGAGATAATATTGATGAACTTTATTTAATAAAAATGCCAGCTATCATGATGCTATGGTAGTTACAGACACACTCTTGTGGGAAAGGGGAGGACCCGGTGACTGAGTCACAGAACCAGAAGGCATTTATTTGTTAGGTGGGTAGAAGTAGGATTTTCTGAGAAGGGCCTAAGGCACTTTCTGTAGAAACCTGCCCCCATCCCTACCCTCTGGCTACAAACAAGCCAAAACCTAGTCTAATTCTGCCTGTGGTGAAGGGTTTCAGATCTGCTATCTCAGTAGGTCACTGCCAATTGAAATTAAAATCCCCAACAGCATGAAATGACAGAAAGATGAGAAATCACAAATGATCTGAAGCAAACCAAAATCAATCACCTTGTTCTGGGCAGTCTGGTTCAGAACAGCTCCTCTTACCTTGGAGACAGGCAGGGCTAAGAGGCTCTCACATGTTCAAAACCATAGTCTGTTTCTCAAGAGAAATGGAGCTCCCAGGTCTCATGTGGGAACACAGGGTTGGGGAGTGGTTGGTATTTTTATAGCTCCTTGGGGCAGCAAAGCTTTGGACTGGGAGCCAAGAGACCAGAATCATCTATCTCTCTTTCTCTCTCTTTTCCTCCCTCCCTTCCTCTCCGCGCCCCCCCTCACTGTTTTACCTTAGGCAAGTCTGTTTCTTAGTACCCCAATTAGCTCATTTGTAAAAATAAAAGTGAGGTCATACGCCCCCCAGTGCTTCTTGGCAAGACTGACAGCAAGAAAGTTTGTTTGGTGCTTTGATTCTTCTGAATGAAGAACTCAGGAGTTACACGAATGTGTTGGGGTTATGAATAAACATATGAACATAAGTATGTATGTCCCTTGAAGTATAACTCCTTACATTCTCCATCAGAATTACCCTGCAGGTCACAGGGTCATCAAATCTGGAGCTCCTATTCACAATCTACCTACTCCAACCCCTCTTCCTTCATTGTACAGATGAGGAAACTAAGGCCCAAGAAGTTTAAGTGACTTGGTCAAGGTGGTAAGTAGCAGGACTGGGATTTGAACACAAATCCTTGGACTCTGGTCAATGTTCTGTTGCTTATCACACAAATGCAAATTATTATGCTTTTTCCAATAATTGCTTTATGACGCATCACACGTGAACAAGATCAAACTGATCTTCCTAAATTGTAGATTTGACCATGTAAACCCCACTTTCTCATTCAATGAACTCCTATGGCTCCCTATTACCTCTAAGATAAAACTAGAAGATCCTCTGGCATTTGTGGTTATTCAGTTGTTTTTCAATCACATCCAACTTTTCATAACCCCATTTGGGATTTTTTTGGCAAAGATACTGAAGTGGTTTGCCATTTCCTTCTCCAGCCCACATTACAAATGAGGGAACTGAGGCAAACATGGTTAAGTAACTCAACCAGGATCACACAACTAGCAAGTGTCTGAGGCAAGATTTGAACTTAGGAAGATGCCTTCCTGATTCCAAGCCCAGTGCTCTATCCACTGCACTACCTAACTGCCCTCTCTGACATTTAAAATCCTTCATAACTGGCCCTCTCCTACCTTTTCTAATGTCTAATATTTTACTCCCTTCCATGGATTCTGACCCAATGAGACTGACATCCTTGCTGTTCCTCACACAAGACACTCCATCTCCCAACTCCACGCATGTTCACAAACCATCCCCCACACCTCAAATTCTCTCTCTGCTCACTTACCCCTCCCGGCTTCCCTGGCTTCCTACAGGTCCCAGCTAACATCTCAAGTTCTACAAGAAGCCTTTCCTAAGGCTTTCCCTCTGCTGATTATCTTCAACTTATCCTGCACATAGTTTGTTTGCATATATTTCTATGCATGTTGTCTCCCCCATTAGATTGTGAACTTTTTGAGAGCAGCGACTATTTATACCTTTCTTTATATCCCAAGGCTTAGCACAGTACCTGGCACATAGCAGGTGCTAAATAAATGCTTTGTTGTTGACTACTCACATTTATGTAAATCTTGAATATAACATGGTGGTCAAAATCCCAGCGGTCAGTGCTTATTAAGTTATAGTGACCACACACACACACACACACACACACACAGACAAGCCTTCCAAAGATCCTGGACTTCAATCCAAAGATTTGTACCCGTACCCACCCTCGGAAGGACACACTCTTCAGCTTAGAATGCTGATCTCTGCCCAAGACGGCTTTGGAACCAAAGCTTTGAACTCCAGGCAGGATGATGGTGTGGACCTTGAGTGTTTATGAAGGACTTCCTCAAGATAGAAATGGGGACTATGAATTGCCATTTCCCCTGTACGACTTGGCACCCTTCCCTGCATCAGAACTTCAAGAGAAAGAGCCTGGACAACTGTCAGAGAAGCAGGGAGCTCTCCCTAGCTGTCAGCTGCATTTTGACTCAATGCCTCTGACCATCCCAAGACCGCCAGCTCCAGGTGTGGGTCCTTTGCTGTTGTTAACTTTCTGCTCATCAAGAGACACAAACTGATGCAAAGTGAAGTTGGTAGAACCAGGAAGTCAACATCCACAAGAACTATGAGAACGTATATGTAAGGAGCAACCATACTCAAAACTAAATACCGTGTGATTATAATAACCAAGCTCGTCCCTGAACAAGAGGCATGAGAATATACTTTCCTTCTCTGCAGACATGGATCAGCTCTGAGTGTGAAATATATAACATTCCATATAATAGGATGTATTATACAGAATATAATTATATTAATTGGAATATAATTGCATATATATTCCATATAACATAATACATAACAAACACAATATCAGATATCTGGTTCCTGCCTTTTTTATTTTTTTGTTTTAAGGGATGCTCTCTCAGAAAGAACAGGAAAGGACATATTGGACAAAGAGGTGATATAAAAATATGAAAACAAAAAGCTACCAATAATTTTTTTTAAATTATACTCTTAAGTAAGGGAAAGAGATAATTGCTCTTCCCAGAAAAAGCTATCTATACTCACTGTCCCTACTTCTTCTCCTCTCACTCAAGCCTTTGCAATAATCTAGCTTCTGACCTCATTATCCAACTGAAACTGTTCTTTCCCAAATCACGAACAATTTCTTAATTACAGCTGCCAAAGTTTTTATTTTCCTAAAGCCCAGGTCTGAAGATGTCACTCTTTTCCTCAATGATCTCCAGTGGCTCCCTATTGCCTTGGATCACATATAAAGTGTTTACCTTTTAAAAGCCCTTCACAACCTGGTCCCCTCCTATCTTTCCTGCCTTGTTATATATTACTCCCTCTCCTGGACTCCAAACTAATCCAACTGGCCTTCTCTCTATACCTCACACACAACACTCCATCTGCAGCCCCTCTGTCTTTGTTTGCACTGCATCCTCCATGCTTGGAATGTGCTCCTTTCTCACCTTTGCCTGAAGGAATTCCACCCTTTCTTCAATAGTCAGCACAAGCACTAGCTTTTCGATGAAGCCTTCCCTAATCCCTGCAAGGAATCAGGATCTCCCACCTAAACTCCCTGGTTCTTACTAACTTGGTGTGTGTTAATTAACATTGATTCCCTTTATATTTAGTCTGTGTATGCCTATAGATGTACTTGTTTTCTCCCTCATTGGAATGCAAATTCCTTACAATAGGGATTGTTTATTCTTTGGATTTGCATCCCCAGTGCCTATGACAGTATCTGGCACAGAGAACGTGATTAATAAATGCTTGTGGGATGTGTGATCCTCTGATGACAGGCCCTAGTTCCTTCTCAGAGCTGTGATAGGGACATTGGTCTGAGTAGGGACTTGGTCTTTTCTCTCCTTTGCTTCCCTAGCACCTAACCAAGGGCTTGGCTTATAGAAGTACCTGATAAATGTTGAGAGTTAAATTAGGTACCTCCCCACTAATCTGGAAAGTCAGCTTTCTCAGGAAGCTACCTGCTCTGTCACCTAAGGTTACCATCCTTGCGGGCTCTGCTTAGATGATCAAGGGAGATCGAGAGGATTCCTCCAAGTCGTGAGCCAGCCTTTGAATCTGGTAAGCTGGTCCTAACCTAGTAGCAACTGGCCTCTCCATCTCTTCCTGAGAATACATGGGGTGTCCCTTCATCCCTTCTGCTATCTAGAGCAGTGTGGACCAAATACAGCAGCCTCTCTGGTATGACTACAGGTGGATGGGCCAGGCAGAAGGAAGGACAGGGAGCCCACATCCAGAGAATGTCACGTACTTCACCTGATAGCATCACAGGTGGATGGTTTTTTCCACCGATGAAAAAAAAAGGCAAGGGTGTTTTTAAAACCAGCTCCAACAGGCAGAGCAATTATTCTACTCTGGTCAGCCTACTCTACAAACTCAGAGAAGAGGCATTTATCAGCTCTGAGGCTTGTTTACCTAGATCTCTGGCAGATAGGTGCAAGGAATCACTCTTCCTTATCCAGGTGCAAGGAATCACTCTTCTTTGTTCAGAAGCTAATCCAGTACATAGAAGCAATTGCTTTAATTTTTAGCACTTAGCCTGACGCTTGGCCCAAAGAAAGTGCTTGCCAAGTTGACTTAAGCAACACAAGTGTTGAATTCTTTGGGATCGTTACTAAGATGTTGGTCCCCTGGGCACACTGAATGGAAACAGGCTGTGATGTAAAGTGATGACAAAGGCACAATGAGGTAGACGGACCTTTTCTGTTTGCTTTTAGGGGGGTTGGGTGCTAAGAGAAATTGCCTATGAATAAGTTCTTGAGATAAGTAAGCATGAGTTTGAACAGCTTAAATAGAAGGAGTTACCTGAAGGTGGATTTTTGCCAGTCTTGTACTGGACTCTCTTCTATCACGTCTTGGATCAGAGGGGAGTTCTGCCGATGTGCCTTGGAGTAAGGGAGGGTTCCCATATGGCTAAATGCATCAGAAGACCTTATGGGAACAGGTCCTTTTTTCTTTCTCGGTAAGGTCCCATGTATAGACACATCCTGATAGGCATCGGAGCGGGGTTCAACAAGGGGGGACTTGCTGCTCAGAAGGTCCATGGAAGAAGCCAGGGGGAACTGATGATTCGCCTGCATGTTTCTGGGAAGGCTTGCAAATTTTCCAGCAGCCATCATTCTCAGCCCTAAAGAGGATGAAAAAGGGGAAAGCTGAGGTAATGACATGTCTGGACTTCCTGTGCACAAAATGAAATAGCTCCACCATTTCACAGAATCATAGATTTAGGGCTGAGAGAGACTTTTGAGGTCACCAAGTCCAACCCCCCCTCATTTCACAGATGAGGAAACTGAGGCAAACAGGCTAAGTGACTTGCCCAGGTCACACTGCTAGTAAGTGCCTGAGGCAGTATTTGAACTCAGAACTTCCTGATCCCAGGTGCAGAACCCTATCCACTAACATAAATAATCTATTTTAGAAGCTTCAAAAAGTAGACAAATTATCGAACTTAATTGCAGCCACAGAAGTAAGGACTTAGCTATACCTCTAAGTTTTATATCTCCTTTGTGATCTTACAGAAAAGTTCTCTTCCATAGAGGCAACACAGGATAGCAGACAGAAAACTAGATATGGAATCAGGAAGGCATGAATTAAAAAACGATCGTCTGACATATTACTGGCTGTGTGATTCCAGGTAAGGAATTAAACCCCAATAGAGCCCTGGCTAGAAATGTTTTTACAAACATGTCCCCTGGGAAGGAAGTGGATCCCTGGATGAAGCCTCATGCCCTCATGGATATCATGGGGCAAAACCTTATTTACCCCATGATCATTACAACTCTGTCTCCAAGCTTCAGTTTCCTCATCTATAAAATGAGTATAGTAATATCTCTACTACTTACTGCAAAGAGTTAATGTGACGGCCCCAGGAAGTTTGATTTTATATATATATATTTTATATAAATTATTTTATACAATATATTTATATATTTTCTATGCAATAAATATATTGATATATTATAAAAATATATTGTAACTATATAATATAAAATATAAATAGTATATGTAAAATATATTTATTATATAATCTATTAAATATAAATACATTAAATATATGTTTTATATCTATAAACTTCCTTGGGCTTCATGCCAATCCTATGAGGTAAATAGTATACATATGTGTGTGTATATGTATATACACATAGGTACATAGACACACATTTATACACATATATCTATTCATGTATGTATTTATATATATATATATATAAATCACTTCACAAACATTAAGTATTACATAAATGTCATTTATTATTAGCTGGAATAGTAAGTAGACAGTAGAACCTCCATTGGATCAGGCAAAAGATTTCAGGCTCTTTAGCTAAGACCAAATCACCCAGAGTATGTGTTCAGGAAGACAGAAAGTCAAAGCTGAGTGGAAGAACACGACTGAAGAAAATCCATCACAGAAAAAAGCAAAGCTTATATCCTAAGCACGTTAGAAAAACCAGTTCACATATTTCTATGCATCCAAAAGATAACGGCAGCAGGAGATGACTGGAATTCTTTGGCCATCAGAGTGACTTCATTGGCAGACTCACCCTGCAGTTAAGCTACGCAGGGGGAGAGGGCAAAACTTTCTTTAGTGGAGCCTGATGCTTGTAAATAAATCAGTGCACTCTAATTAATGCAGACAGACTGGGGTCAAGGTTCAGGAAGTAAGCTGCTGTCATACAGATCTATGTACAGCTGGGCTTCAGCAGAAAGCTGGGGTGAGTGGGGGAGGTGGAGAGGAGACACAGGGAACCCGGTGACCATTTTAGCCCCAAATCCCACCACTAGGATTGTGTCGGCAGTGCCACTGGCAGCTAAAGACCCTATCAAGGAGAAAAAAGATGGAAACACAGAGAAGAAAGGAAGAAGAAAAAGAAAGAAGGTGGGGGAAATGGGAGGAAGAAGAGAGTGAGAAAAGAATAAAAAATTAGTGGGACACCTGGTGGTTTGCAAAAAAAAAAAGTCACTGTTTGCCCAAGGCATTGATGCTCCAGGCCCACAACCACTGAAATATGCAGGAACAAAACTCAGGGAGACCTAATTTCTTTGAGGCTGCACTTAGGACATAGCTGAGGTGGGTTAATAGAGGTATGCTATCAGTATTGAAAATACTTGTTATCGTAAAAGATGACATAGAGAAAGGGAAAGGTGGTGTGGGATAGTAAAGTAAATGCAAAGCTGGCCTGCAAGTCAGGGATACCTGGGTTCAGGTTCTGTCTCTGACACATACTAGCTGTGTAACCCTTGCCAAGGGGCAGCTAGGGGGCACAGTGAATAGAGTGCTAGGCTTGGAGTCAGAAAGACCTGAGTTCAAATCTGGCCTCAGATACTCACTAGCTGTGTGACCCTCAGCAAGTCACTTAAACCTCTTTTTCTCATTTTCCTTATAGGTGAAATGAGCTGCAGAAAGAGTGCAAACCGCTTCAACATATTTGCCAAGAAAACCCCAGATGGGGTCACAAAGAGTCAGACATGACTGAAAAATGACTGAATAACTGAAACCCTTGCCAGGTCACTTCACCTTTTAGGGCTCCAAACAACTGTCAGAGTAGACACTATTCTGCATTGCTAAGGAGGGTCATCAGGAAGAGTTCCTCAAGAAATCACCGATCTTATCTGCCCAAAGGATAAAGTAGAAGGCCTCCCAATACATTGAATGGCCCCTCTGCTGAGGATTCATGAAAGGACTCATGCAAGATAAGTGGCTGTGATCTACATCATTGGAGGCAGTGTCTCCATTAATAAACAGACCATTGGAGTCTGTCTGTGGATCTTTCAACATTGCCAGTGAGGCCTGATCTCATCTGAGTGGGCTTCCCTTTCATCTGGTCCAACAGTGAAGGTGGCCTTCACAAGGGGTGGAAGCCAGATGTAGAGATAGAAAGTTACTGACACATGCCTGCATTCACTCACATAACCTAAACCATTATGTGTGTGTATGTGCACGTACATACACACACACACACACACACACACACCATTTAGCAGTGTCTGATCAGATTTAGCTGGGATAGTCTTCAAAAGACAAACACACAAGTCGATCATGGGGTCTGTCTTTGAAGCCCTTCCGACTTGATGTGATCTGTCAGGGTACTCCATGGCCTTTGGGAAGCCACAGTCCTTTCCACTCCATGATGAAGAAGAAATAAGGGGGTTGGTAATGGAAATTTGTTACACACACACATACACACACTACTTTGACCCTGAGCCTAAATGTCAACAAACATTTAAGTGTCTACTTCTGTACTAGAGACCAACGTAGTGCTTAGCATGCCCTACGGGGACAAAGACAAAAATGAAATGGTCCCTGCCCTCAGAGAGCTTAAATTCTCATGTGAACGATAAGAGTAACTGAATATGATACATACGGAGTAGATGGATGGTAAGCCCAAAGGGAAGGCTCCAGCAGCTGAAGGAACCAGAAAGAAAAAACAGAAACTTCAGTGGGGGGAAGGGAGGAGAATAAGTATTTCTATAGCATCTCCTAAGTGAAGCACTTTACAAATACCATGTCCCAGCACAAGCTAAGGCTTTTAAAGCAACATTTGAGAATTATAAGCACATACAAAAATTTAGGCAAATCCCCTGAAAACTGAAGTTATGGAACCATTAATCTCCTAGGTGTCAGATTGCCTTGTGATATGGGCATGTTAGCAGACTGGCAGCGTGGCCTAATGAAAATAACAGGAAGCTAGAAACCACTGTTTGGGTACAAATTAATTCACCATTTGGACCTATTTTTTCCTCTCTAAAGTGAGGGGGTTGGACTATTACCTCTAAAGTCTTTTCAAGTCTTAGAATTCTAATTGTTAGCATTGCTAACACCATTACTTCCCCCCAAAAAGTACTTTAAGTACGACAAAGAACCCCGCCCCTCACCCTGACCACCTTTTTATTTAGAGAGATGGAGTAATAATATTAATAGGGCAACATTTATAATAGCACTTTAATGAGCTTTAGATATATTTTCTCACTTGGTCCTCACAACAACCCCGGGAGATAGGTGATATTATTATTCCCATGTTAAAGATGAGGAAAATGAGGTCACAGAGTTGCTAAGTATCTGGGGCAGGATTTGAACTCAGGTCTTTCTTCAAGATGCCACCTTGCTACACAGTAGAGATGGTCTGGACGTGGAATCAAGAAGACTTGAGTTTGAATCCTGTCATAGACATTTACCGGCTATGTGAATCACTTAATCACTCTCAGTCATAATTGAGCAGTTGGTCTCAAAGACTGAGAAACAAAGATCCAGACGTTCCCTTCTAGCTCTATCTACATCTATGGTTCTATTATGTTGCTGTTACTTTATTATGTTGCTCTCAAACATCCCCAAGACAGCTCTCACTTTCTACCTGGTCAACAGGTAAGACTCCTCAAACGCTCCTGGGATGCCTGGCACTCACTGTTCTAGATTCAGCTCTTCTCTAGAGGGAGAACACTTAGAGGCTTGGCCCAAAGGACACAGACTGAGGACTTTGCCCTCAAAGAAGCTCACAATCTATGGGGAGGTGGAGGAAGATATGGATGAGGAGGAGAAGAAAGGCAGAACAAAGAGGAGAGAGGGTATACGATAAAGCTAAAGGCATAAAAACAGATCTAACCCCCAGTGTGTGTGTGTGTGTGTGTATCTGTGTGTCTGTGAGAGAGAGAGAGGAAAAATAGAGAAAAGAGAAAGTGAGAAACAGAAAGAATATAGAAAATGAAGAATGAGAGTAAAGAATGAAGAGAAAGAATGAGTACAGAGAATGGAGAGACAAAAAGAGGTGGGGGAGGGAGAGTAGAGAAAAGAGAATAAGACAGAAAGAATATGGAGAGTGGAGAGAATGGGGGGAGGAACAGAGGGAGAGAGAGAAAAGAGAGAGGGGGAAGAAAGAGGGAGGAGAGGAGAGAGAGAAAGAGAAAGGGGGGAAAGGGGAGGGAGAGAAAGGGAAAGGGGAAGAGGTAGGGGGGAGAGAGAATGAGAAAGGGGGAAGAGAGAGAGAAAGAGAGTGAGAGAGAGAGAGAGAGAGAAAGAGAGAATGAGAATACCGAGAATGGAGACAGACAGAAAGAATACAAAAAATAGAGAGTAGAGAAAGGAGAGAGAAAATAAGAGTAAAGAAAGGAGAGAGACAGACAGACAGACACAGAGAGAGAGAGCATGCACAGAAGGCCTGTATGGCTCTCCTTGGGGGTAGGGGGTGGCCACAAGGGTATCAGGAACCCAGTCCTTGTGCCAGGCTCTCTCCATGTGTACCACGGTGCCTGGCACACTGTCATCACTTGCTAAACATTAATCATCATTATTAAAGAAGAAACTGAATCCTCCAACTCCTCCCTGCCCCTGGCTGGGATACAGGCTTTACCCAACACCCCCCCACAACACACACACATGTACAGACACACACACCACACAAAACCACTGCAGCTGTTAACGCTCTGAGATTATTCCAGTTATCAGCACCTTTTCCCTTCCCTGAATGTAAACACTCTCCAGCACTGTCCTCCCTTCAACAAGAAATCCTGGAATCTCTCAAAAGGTCCCAGTTGGGAGGAGCAGGGCACCCCCACACCTCTATTTCTGCAAGGGAACACACATTCTTTACTATGGTTCCCTTCAGTATAGGAAAGCCAAGGCTCAAGGAGGGGGCTTGGAATTGAATGTTGAAGGTGCCTCTGAAGGGAAGAAGGCAGGACTGATCCTCTTCTCTTACCATAAAGGCAGAGGAACCTAGATCAATGAATAAGCTCTGGAAAAGAGAGGGACCCTGTGGAGCAGCCTGCCTTGAATTCAGATTCCACGCAAATGCCAGGGAGTAGAACGAGCCTGCGAGTGACGGTCATGGGGGCTCCTCTAGGTTGAGAGTGAGCAAGCAGCTGAGGATCAGAACGTGGTGACTATTGTTGGCTGCGGTGGCCGGTTTTCTTTGCTCATTTCTCCTTGTTACAAGAAAGTCTGATGGGGAAAGGGACTTTAGGAAATGCCTGGTCTAAAAAAAAGCACTGATAAAACCACAAACATGGGGAGAGGAGCTGAAGGAGCATCAGATCATAGAATCACAGACTTTTCAAGCTGGAACAGACCTTAGAGATTATTTACTTCAAACCCTTTGTTTTACAAGAATGAGAAGGCAAGGCCTAGAGAGATAGGAGACTTGCCCAAGAGGTCAGATGCCTTGACCAGGTCACACCAGAACTGGCTGGTGATAGAACCAGCCAGGACTAGACCTGAGGTCCAGAGCTGTTTCCACGGTAAGGCTATGCCACAGGTGGTTGGTGCAGTGCCGGGCACATTATTCAATTGGGTTCAGTCATGTCTGACTCTTCGTGACCCCATTTGGGGTTTTCTTGGCAGAGATACTGGAGTGGTTTGCCATTTCCTTATCCAGCTCCTTTCACTGATGAGGAAACTGAGGCAAACAGGGTTAAGTAACTGACTTGGGGTCACACAGCTAGTAAGTGTATGAGGTCAGATTTGAACTCAGGTGCTCCTGGCTCCAGGCCCCCCCCACTCTACCTACTTCGTGACCTAGCTGCCCTGCCCAACACATGGAAGGATACACACACACACACACACACACACACACACACACACACACACACATTAATTCCCTTCATACTTCCCCCAAAAAATCATAGTATCTCAACATTAGAAGAAACCTCTGGGGCCATCTAGTCCTATCCATGCCCCTAAAAGATACCCACTATGACATACCAACAGATAGTCATTCAGTCTTTTCTTAAAGACCTCCAGTGAAGGGGATCTTGTAACCCTCCTGAAGCCCGGCTCAGGCAGCTAGGCGGCGCCATAGTGCATAGAGCGCTGGGCCTGGAGTCAGGAAGGCTCATCTTCCTGAATTCAAATCTGGCCTCAGACACTTACCAGCTGTGTGACCCTGGGCAAGTCACTTAAACCTGTTTGTCTTGGTTTCCTCAGGGGAAAGACCTGGCAAACCACTCCAGTATCTTTGCCAAGAAAACTCCAAATGGGGTCATAAAGAGTTGGACATGACTAAAACGACTGAACAAAAGTACAATAAGAGCGAACTCTGGATCATATAATTGAATAATAATGATGGCTTGTGCTTTTTCCTCAAATCAAACATGATTAAGTCAATTAAAAAAGGTAGGTTCCTTCAAGTCAGAGATAAGGCTTAAAAATAAAAGTCTATATATGTAGATAAAAGATAGTGGGCAAAGTAGATAGAGAGCCAAATCTCTTTGAATCAGGAAAACTGGAGTTTGATATACTGGTTTTGTGACCCTGGGCAAGTCACAACTTCTCAGTTGCGGCACAATTGTATCGCCAGGAGTTTCCCCAACGGGTGCTGGCTAGTTTTTATATAATAGTATATAATAACATATTTACATAATAGTATAATAGCTCTTTAAGGTTTGCAAAGTGCTTTACAAAAGTGCTTGACCTCATTTGAATCTTGAAGATGAAGAAAGTGAGGCAGAGAGAGGTTAAGTGATTTGCTTAGGGTAACATAGCTAGTAAGTGTCTGAGGCCAGATTTGAACTCAGGTCTTTCTGGTTCCAGTACACATCCAGCTGTGTACAAATCACAAGTCCATTCCTACTCCCTTCCAGAACACACACACACACACACACACACACACACACACACACACACATACACACACACACACACACACTGCTTGAGGCCACTTCCCCCAATGTCCATTGTCAGGTCAGGTACCCAAAGGGCGGCTGATTACTTCTCAAGATTCTAAGGGGTAAGGCAGTGTAAGCCACATGTGGCCTCAAGGCCGCAGGTTCCCACCCTGCGGTAAGGTAACCCTGAGGGACTAGTGTTTTCTACTACTATTATTCATGAGCCCCCAGTGGTATGATCCTCAATGACTTATCAGCCAGGCTTACTTAGCTTTTATTTATTTATTTATTTATTTTGGTTTTTGGTTTGGCAATGGGGTTAAGTGACTTGCCCAGGGTCACACAGCTAGTAAGTGTTATGTGTCTGAGGTCGGATTTGAACTCAGGTCCTCCTGAATCCAGGGCCGGTGCTCTATCCACTGCGCCACCTAGCTGCCCCCTTACTTAGCTTTTAAAAGGGGTATTTAATGAGCACATATAGTAAGGACAGTTGTTATGAGAAACACAATCCTCCCCCCTGCCAAAAAAAAAAGAGGAAACACTCTCACCTTTGCACACAGAACATTTATGGGCAAAGTGGGCTCAAACTTAGAGGCCAGGGTAGTGAGTTACACACGTGGCCAGAAGGTTCTGGCCAGCAAACATGGCCAACATATCCTGGTTACTGGGAGCCCTTTTCTCCTTTCCTCAACTCCTCATGAAGTTGCACTTAAGTGTTGCTCTCTGGTGCGCTTGAAGCATCAGCATTTTTCTAGAGTCCATCTTCCGTACTTCTTTCTGCCTCAAGGATGGTCACTTCCAGAAGCTGTCATTGTCCTTGATTGACTATTCTTCTGCTTCCTCTGTCATCAGCTTTGACTGCTCAGCAGCCATTGTACTGCCTCTGGTCAGCAGGAGCACCTCTGATCACTCCCCCCGACTCACACAGTCCTGGCATTTCTCCCTCCCGTTCCCTTTCCCCCGACCCCAAGCTATTCCCTCTAACATACTTGGCTGGAGCTCCTCCACCACTAGATTGGCTTGTCATTTGAATTAAAACTGGGTTACTTTGCTGTACGTAGGCCCTCAAGTGCGTCATTTTTTCAGTCAGTCCAAGGATACTGCACCGGCCCTGGATTCAGGAGAACCTGAGTTCAAACCCCATTTTCCCACATAGCATAATCTGCTTTCATCAAATGACCTTAAGCCCCTCTGATTTTTTTCAAAATAACTGAGGATTTATTCACACCTACTTTACTTTGGTGCTTCAATCAAAATGGCTGGGCCTTCTATGATTACATTAATGGGGGGATGGGAGAGAGGAGGAAGAGGAGAAAAGAGAAGGATTCATTGCTATATCTCAAAGAGGAAGGTTTTCATTCCAGGTTACAGAATCAGAGCTAGAAGAAACCTTAATGTTTAATATGAATGTATAAGTAGAGCCTATATGAGATTGCACACTATCTTGGGGAGGGGGGAGGAGAGAAAGAGGCGGAAAATTTAAAACTTGAAATCTTATAGAAGCGAATGTTGAAAACTAAAAATAAATAATTTAATTATAGAAGAAACCTTAGAAGTCATCAAGTCTAGTGCTTTCATTTTAGGGATAAAAAGTCATTGACTTGCCCAAGGTCACACAGGTAGTAAGTTACAGATCCAGGATTTAAACCCAGGTCCTTTGACTCCAAATCTAGTGCTCTTTCCACTCTTACCTCAGGACAAGGAAACTGAGGGTTAAAGGGTTTATCCTGGGTGCCCCAGGTGATTCCAGGTCCAGCGTTTCTTTCCAATATACTAATGCTGCCACACGATGCCATGGAACACTGAGGTACAGAACGATACTGCTTTCCATTTTCAGATATTTAAAGTCCTCAATAAAAATTCAACTGGCTAGGGGCAGCTAGGTGGTGCAGTGAATAGAGCCCTGGCCTTGGAGTCAGGAAGACCTGAGTTCAAATACAGCCTCAGACACTTACTAGCTGTGTGACCCTGGGCAAGTCACTTAACCCCAATCGCCTCAGCAAAAAGTTAAAAAAAAAAAAAGAAAGAAATTGAACTGGCTTTTCTCTTTTTAATCTCACACTTCATTTTGAGTAACCTGAGTTTCTGGTGCTAAACCCACTTACTTCTTTCTACCACTGAGTATTTGACAACATTTCTGATAGAGTGAAAACACCTCTATGGCTGAAGATGAACAACCAGGCCTTAATGAGAAGCCAAATGACTTGGCCAGGGTCACACCATCAGTATTCACTGGAAATAGGACTGAGGTTTTCCTGATTTCGTTAGATTGTGAGCTCCTTTAGGGCAGAGACTGTCTTTTGTCTCTTCTTGTATCCCCAGTGCTTACCCACAGTGCTTGACATATAGTAGGTGCTTGATAAATGTTGGTTGACCAACTGATCAACTAAAATCCTGACCCACTGCAACTCAGCTCTCAATAACAAAGACTCCAATGGATGTAAGAACCACACCTGCGCTTCCTGTGCATCCCTGGCCCATGGCCTCCCACAAGCTCTTCATAAGGTTCCACCCAATGTTCTGGATGCCTTCTTTCCTCCATTTCTCCAGACACCATGAGGGTCCCTGTGGAGCATGCAGACTGCCCACAGTCTAGCTCACACTCTTACTATGACCAGTCCATCTTTTCTCCTATTCATTTCTTTAATGAATTCTTTTGCTCCATTCTTAATTTCCCTTGTATAAAGGGTTACAGCCTCAACAAAGACCATAATCAGAATCAAATGACTTGTTTTGTATTTGCTTCCAACATCCCACAGAGCAGACCGGCTTCCTTCTCTCCCTCCTTCCTCAGACACTGCCACCCCTAAGAAAGAACGCCAAGTCATTTATCAGACCTTCCACACTAGGAGGGGAAAATTTTAGCTGGGAACAATAAAACTAAAAACATCAAATCAAGGACAGCAGGAAAAAAACATCGAACACTTCACAGGGATCAGCCTGCACGGCCTAACATGCCAGTGCAAGACAAAAAGACTGAGGCGAATCTCTCCAGACATAAGATTTCATCTCCAAGTCTATGGTGAACCCTGTGTCAACCAGATGGGTGATGTAAGACCAACACATGCAATAAATGGTTTCTCTGGCTTCATCTAATTTCAGACCTTGGAAAGCACACAAAGGTCCAAAGGATTGAAATCTTGAAATAAGAATGAAAGGGAGAGAGACCCGGAGGAAGGGTCAAAGATTTATAATTGATAACAAGAGCAAAGGAAGGGTACAGACACCTGTCAAAAACATGGAACTGCTTACCACCTTGACACTGGCCAATGACCTGGTTTTGAAATAGCTGTAGAAGCAGGCCAGTCCTGCTAGCCTTACAGCATTAACTTTGTGAAATGAATGAGAGTTAAGTTGGGTTGGCCATCTGCCTGTTTTAACCTCTCTCTCTCTCTCTCTTTTTTTAAAGGGGATGTTTACAGAGAAAATATGATTATCCTTCCACTCTAGGGCTTAGTGGATATACACACTTGAATATAATGTCTTCTATTACACTTTTTATTCTGGAAATGAACTTTAGTTAACTCTTTACTTCTAGGAAAGAGGACTTACATTTCAAAGACTCATAGAATTTGAGAACTGGACTATAGAGAGCAAGGCTAACCCTCCTTGTTCTTGCTTACGTTTTTTACAGTTGAGGAAACTGAAGCCCAGAGAGGTCGTGACTTCTATCACTGCAGCATTGCCTACACAGTGGAGAGGATGGACCTGGGGTGCAGTGGGGAGAGCACAGGGTTTGGAGTCCAGGGACCTAGATTTAAATCCCAACTCTTCTACTTACTGCAAGTATAACTTTGGGCAAGTCAAAGAACCTCTCTGAATCTCAATTTCCTTATATGCAAAAAAGACAGGATCGCACTGAATGAACATCCCTCCCACCCCCAGGTCCCTTCTAGCTCAAAATCTGTGACCCTGTGACTTCTCAAACATTAGCTAAGCCTCTCTGAACGTTTGCTCATTTGTCAAATAAGGATAATAACTATATCGCTTATCTCGAAGGGTAGTCATGAGGCCTAAACGAAATAACGTTGAGTCTCAATTAAAATCCACAGAAATGTCAATTATTTTTCATTCCCACCTACCCACCCCAGCAGCTAGACAAGGTAGTACAACCACTGGTGAAGCAGGGCTTCAAATGTTACAAATTGTTTTTACATGCAATTGAGGAAAAAATTAAATATTATTTCAAAAACCCCAAATATCGTCCCATGTGATCCTCACAACAGCCAGAAGGGATAGATGTTATTAAAAAGAAGGGAAAAAAAAGAAAAGGGGGAAAAAAAGCTGAGCTTTACTTGTGCTTAGAATTAAAGGTGTATACCTTTAAAGACACTCCATTTTAAGCAGGCTTATAAAGTCTAGCCAAGTGATTAAAATGCTAGTAATCCCACCTCACAGTTTATGGATAGATTATACTTCAAGCAGTATAAAATTATGAGGATTAGCCTTCACTTGACAAACGGGCTTCTCCTTGAATTCTGAGAATATGGATTTCAATTAATTATCCTGAAAATCTAAAGCCCAGAATGTTAAATTCTTTGAAACTTGGCGATGGGGCTCTTTGAACAACAAGCTGCTTAATAACATTATCATTAATACTTAATAGAATTCCCTAGCATGTTAGACTGCAACTCCCTAATAAAAGACTCACTCTACAATAGTTTTCTGAGTTAATTATTCCAATTTAAAATTCACACTCTTCCCGATCTTGGCAGTGGGGTCCTTCCATCTTCTTTCCAGATCTTATTTCAATCATTGCCTTAATGAATGTGAGGGAGAAAAAAGGGAGGGGTAGCCTCAACTCTCAATCTGACCTTCCCTCTTTAAAGCCAGATAACCCCATTTCTTTTCTTTTTTTTCTTCCCCCCGCCCCATTTCTTTTCCTTGGAGAGATCTGCAACCCTGAGAGATAGTAGTCGAGATTTAAAAGCCTCTTCAAAAAAAAAAAAAAAAAAAAAAAGAACAGATTTGCACAAATTCATTAGCTGAGCTGGATCAAAAGAAGGTTACTCAGAAGTTTCTTCCCCCTTTGTTCTCCCCCCCCCACCACCTTTTTTAACTGAAGTAGATGAATTAACGACCAGAATGAAATGCCAGGAAACAATATCCACCATCTACCACCCCTGAAACAGCCTGATCAGAATCCTTTAACCTTGTTATATGCTTCTAGACAGCTGACCTTTCCATCCGGGGTACTATGCAACCTTGAAAACTTTGCAAAGGGGTGGAAGTGTCAGTTGCTTAACTGTTAGGAAAGATGGGCTCAGATCTTGCTTCCCTTTCCAGAGCAGCCCCCACCCCTCTACCCCCTTCCTTTCCAGACAGAGGGACCCACACAACCAGCTATTCATTCTTTTCCTTAACAAAGAAAAAGAAGCAGCAAAAGTTGTCAACAGCTACATGGCAGGCTCCTTCGCTTTCTTTGCAAACTTTCCAAGAGATTAGTAGAGAAATTTGCCTCCTCCAAACTGTCGGCTTCCAGCTGAGCCCTTTTCAATTCGTTTCATCCTTCTCTCCCCACCCCCACCCCCACCTTGTGAGCTGCATTTGATTTTTAAAAAAAATCCTGGCAACCCCCCAGTAAACAAGGGACGCGGGCTGCAACACAAGACACTTTTAGGACAAACAACTTTTCTGGGAACAGGGCAAAAGAGAAGTTCCCCGTCCTCCTCCCGCCTGCATTCTAAATCATGCCTTCAGCAAACCCCCAGTGAACCCAAAGTGCCAACTCTGGCAGCCACATGGGCAACGGATGCTTCGGAACAAATTGCCAGGCATCTATCTCCCCGACTGCAGCGACACCCCGGGGTTATCAGGGGCCGGCCAAGGGCTTTCCCGAGGTCTATGGGAATTCCTGCCCCCACTTCAACCCTGTCTTCTGAGGCTCTGGCAACTTTGTTTAAAAAGACAAGAAAGCAAGAAAAGAAAACCCAGCCCCCAAGTTGAGCCCCAAGGCTTCCCTGCGGTTAAACTAACCTCAGCGAGTCCTGCGCGGGACTAGACTGGTTTCAGCGGCTGTTACTTGGTTGGGAGCCCTCGGAACAATAGCCGGAGCCCCCGGCGCAGGACAGAGGAAAAGCTGCGCTCTCCCGCTCGCTCTCACACGCAGGCAGCCGGGCTCTCTTCCGCAGCCACCTTACTTCCCTCCCGGACGCACGCCAGGCACCCCCGCGCACTCCCGGTCCTTCCCTCGCCCCGGCTTTCGGTTCAGGGCTGCGGACCCTTCATCTCCGAGACAGAGGGGGCTCGGGACTGCTGGAGGAAGCCGAATCCCGAGGGCTCCTCGGGCGAGATCTGCTCATCCTCCGAAGTGGAGGATCCCGGGGCCAGCGGCTCCCGCAGCGCCCAGACTGCGCTCCCCAGCCCGGCCCGGCGCCGCGCGCTCTCTCGGAGCTCCGAGGACACCGAAGGTGCGGCTCTTGGACAGCTCTGCCCGAGCTCCAACTGTCAAGGGCAGGCGCTCCCGAGCTAGCTTCCCCGGCCCCACCCCTGGGGAGGCTGCCGAGGCGCGCGCCTCCGGACCCCTCCCTCCCCCGCAGCCCTCAACATTTACATTCCATGACCTCGCCTTGCCCTTTGCGGCTCTGATTGGAGAACTGGGTGCTCGCCGAGGCCCTCGCGTGGAATTGCTGCTTCCTAAACGGCCACTCTCCAGTGGTAGGCTCCCTCAGACAGCTCGATCTGCCTGTCCACCTGCCTACCTGCCTTCCTGCCTACCTGCTTGTCCTCTATCCCAGAACTGCCTGGTTCATCTACGGCCACTTGGCTAACTCTTTAATTAAGGAGAATTCAGCCTGAAGGCTGTCATTATAATGGCCAAACTTATCCTAGGAGAAGGATGTTTGAGAAAATGCACGTCCTGGGGCTCTTTGCTAAAGTGGGGGCCTATGGGTGTGGAATATTGCATATCTGTCATAGGTGTTTAATCTGCAGGTTGTGCTGAACTGATTCAACAGCCCACCCCTAGCCCTTTTAATCTTTGTTAGGAGAGGTGGCTCTTTGGGTAAAGAAAGAGGGATGCATCAGGAAATGAAATGCTGTAAACGAAGAACTACAACAAAGTCCTGTGCCTCACAGAGGGCCTGGAATATATCGAGTGCTTAATAAATGCTTTTTCATTCATTCAGTCAATATAAGATGAAAAACTAATGCATATTGAGCCTAATAAAAACAGACCCAGATAAGCAGAAATGACCAAGCAGTGGAGACAGTAGGTCCTGGGAACAGAAAACAAACAAACCATCGATCAATCAATGATCAGTCCATTCCTCACTCCAGCCTGGACACACGTCCTTCACTGTTTAATGAATTGAAGTCAAGATGGGGGGAAATCTTTGCTGTCTTGACCTCTATTTGTTTGTTGTAGCAAAAAGAGGAGGGGAGGAACCCTGAGAACAGACACTGTGGGGGTTCTGAAAGCAGTTCCATGTTGTAGTTAGATCTATAAAGTTCTAAGGATAGCTTACTCAGCTAGCTCAGTTTCATCATACCTGAGAGAAAGTTCACCCATAGTTTTTAAACCTTTTATCTCTGGGGGCAGAGCACCCTATAGTCCAAAAGAACACTGGAATTGGAATCAGAAGATTTGGGCTTGTCCCCCAGCTCTGTACTAGTTGTGTAACCTCGGGCAAATCACTTAAACCTCATCTACAAAATGACGGTATTGAACTTGTTTGTTGTTTGGTTGTGTCAGACTCTTCATGACCCCACTTTGAGTTTTCTTGGCAAAGATACTGGAGTGGTTCGACATTTTCTTCTCATTTTACAGATGACAAAACTGAGGCAAAGACTTGCCCAGGGTCACACAGCTAATAAGTGTCTGAGACCAGACTTGAACTCAAGAAGATGAGTCTTCCTGACTCCAGGCCTCCCACTCCATCCATCCCACTCCATCTATTGTGCCACCTAGCAGCCTGATTGGGCTAGATGTCCTCTAAAGACACAGATCACTCAAAGGGTCTTAGCATTCATCTAGTCCAGTTCTCTTATTTTATAGCTGAGGAACCTAAGGTTAAGTGACTTGCTTAAGGTCACAAAAGTGACAGTTGGGAACTGACTTCACATCTTGTAACTCTAAATTCATCACTCTTCTCACTGTACCACACCAATTATAAAAAGAATGATCCTTTCACTTCTAAATTTGTGATTCTGTGATCTCTTCTCTCTCTCTCTCTTTCTCTGTCTTTGTGTGTGTGTGTATACGTTATATATATTCTCTCTCTATGAGATATATTCTTTTGGAAGAAGAAGAAGTAAATCTTGTCTTCATGTCCTTAGAGAGAAGAACTAAGTAATGGTGAGATGTTTCAAAGAGGCAAATTCAGATTTGAGGTTGAGAAAAATGTCCTAACAAGAGAAGATACGTAGGGTCCCCTTCCCTGAAGATGGTCACTTTGAAGGTGGACTACCATTTGTTGGGTTCAGGTATGGGCTGGACAAGACAGCCTCTTCCACCTCTGGGATCCCACTACAGTAGCCTTCTAATTGGCCTTCCTATTTCTAGTCTCCCTCCTCCTCATACTCCACACGGCTTCCAAAATACTTTACGTAAAGCACAGGCAAAACCAGATCAAATTGTAAGTGAGTATTGCCTCTGGGATAAAATACAAACTCCTCAACTTGTAATTCAAGGTCCTCCCCAATCTGGCCTCCAGGTAGATACCTCTTCACCTTTATTTCACATCATTTCCCTTCAAGCACTCTGTTTTCTAGCAAAACTGGACTAGTAGCTATTCCCCAAACTCAGCATTCCCTGTCCTGCCCCTAAGCATTTGTACAAGTCAGTCCCGTGCTCCAAACATACTTCTTCTTCATCTTCAACTCTTTTTTTTTTTTTTTTTTTTTTGGCTAGGCAATAAGGTTAAGTGACTTGCCCAGGCCAAATTTGAACTCAGGTTCTCCTGACTTCAGGGCAGGTGCTCTATCCACTGCACCACCTAGCTGCCCCCTCATGTCCAACTCTTAAAAAACTTTTCTTCCTCCAAGGCTAAGCTCAGGAGTCACCTCCTCTATAAAACCTTACTTTATTTACACCACCCTCTCCCCCAACCCCAGTCATTAGCCCTTCTTTCATTCCTCAGATTACCAATATATACCTTTTCTGTGTATGTATTATGTTCACCTTTAAAATGTAAGCTCCTTGAAGGCAGGGTCTGTTCTGGTTTTGACTTTGTAACTAGCAGAGTGATTTAAACACAGTAAGAGTTTAATAAATATTTGTTACATGATTGAATTGAATTGAAGCCATTGTTGGTTTTCTCCACTCTGTCCTAAATCATCCCTGTACTGTAATAAAGTATCAAAGCTTGGGAGAGTCCTGAAGGTCAGCTCTCCTTAGATAAGGTAGCACACCTGGGTTCCTGGGTCACCTGTGAAGGAGCTCAGACTCACAGATAAGCTGCTCTAAAGAGTAATGGAACTGTAGAGTGGCAGAACCAGAAGGGACTATAGAGCTCATCTCATTCAGGGGCTCTTAAGCCTTTTGGCTCCTTCTCCAAATTCTAAATGCATAAAATAAAATATGTGAAAAAATACAAATAAAAGCAATTATGTAAAAATAAAGTTAGAATTTTTTTTTAAAGTTTATGAATTCCAGGTTAAGAACTCCTGATCTAGTCCAATACCCTGGTATTATAATTGGAGAAGCTCAGGTTCAGAGATGTTGTGACTTGTCTAAAGTCATACAGTAAAGAAATCAAACAATTGGTGCTAACCAGGACTCTCTTTACAAGGTACTTCTGAAGGTCAATGATAATCATTAATTGCCTCAGAGTACACCATCCCAGGTGGTATCCCAAGTGTGGGATGGATCAATGAAAATGTAATGGACTGATTAGAATCCATAAACTTATATGCCCACACATTTATTTAAGTTTTTGTTGAGTGGATTTTTGGCCTTCTTGCCAGTATTACTTTGGAGGAAAGTAATAATGATAATGAAAAGAACAAGGGGGAAAAAACCAAACCCAGAAGAACTTAGATCACTAAACAGTAGAGGGAAAAACAAAAAAGAAGTTACAGGCCAGCTTAATAAATGTCATTCAAGATTCATTGATTGAAATTTTAAAGGGTGATGAACTGCTAACTATTCTCGTTCTAAACAGAGGGCAGAATTAGAGGAAATTGATACGAAGAATTTAGCTTGGACACCGAAGGTTGCGAGACCCTGAACTTATTTCCATGGTTCATGAATTGTAGATAGTTTCACGGGGGCAACACTTGGATGCAGAGGTTTAGAGAAGACCTCAAGGTCCATCCTAGCCCTATGATTCTATTATTAGTTAATGATTGACAGAAAGGGAATATTGAACTTTACATGTCAATGTATGGAAACCTTATTGGCCTCTGTGAAGCCTATCAATCAACCAACAAGCATGTATTAGGCACCTACTAAATACTAGGCATTATAGATAACAAATACTCAAATAGATCTGTGCAGATCTCATTCCATCCATGCCAACTCATCCTATTTCTCTCCTGTCTATGGCCTCCCATGAATGGATAAAGAGTCTACCCAAAGTGCTGGAGTCCTTCCCTGATTTCTCTTGACATCAACAGGTCACATTTTATCCCTAGCCCTCATGAAAAGCCCAGCTACTCTTCCTCACATACATTTCCTTAATCGCATCTTTTACTCCAAAGTTCCTCACTGGTTCTATGTTTTTGCTTGCTCTGCCTTTCACCATGCTCTTCCTTCATTGAGTTCTGTGTGATAAACAGTTTCTTTGGAGATGGCCATGCCCCATTTTCTCAGAGCAACACCATTGGGGACACCTGAACAACAACAACAAGAACATAGTCCCTGTCCCTAGGCCCTGATAGTCTAAGAGGCCCATACAGTTGCTACTCAGTCTATTTAGCACTTCAAGACTGCTTCAGCTAGAAAGGGAGAGTGCCTTATAGCTGTAGTCCAAGAAGAGAAGGAACAAAAATAACTCCCATTTCTACAGAACTTGAAAGTTTCCTCATAACTCTCTGATAGTAGTACTGGTATCATAATCATCCCCGTTTTACAAGTGAGAAAACTGAGACCTAGGGAGGTGAATTAACTTGCCCATTAGCAAACAGCTAATTCCTGGGGCAATGGACTCCAAGGGCTCCCCAAGGGTGTCTCTCACTAAAAGTTACTGAACCAGAAGGCCAAGGAGAGAAAAGCTTCATTTACTAATTTTGATATGTTCATTTTGAACCCTCTGAGTATGCAATAAATAGTAAGTTGTCATTCAAGAATAATAATCACAGTAAGTGCCCACATTTGTATAGCCTTGAAAACACGGGGGCATCCTCTCAGTTCCTCCTGTAGCACCAAATCATTCTAAAACCAAGGCACCGAACCTCTCCTGTGGGTGAGTTTCCACACTTGCAAAACAATAGCAATGCTCCCTGTCCTCTTCCCCTCCCCTCAGAGCACCCCCCCCCCATTAATTTACCCATTCATCAAATAATCACAGAATTTCAATGCTGGAAGAGACAACTGAGGCCATGGAGTCCTACCTAACCTTTGTAAAAATCTCATCTATGATGTACCCGGTAAGTGTTGGTCCAGGCTTTTCTTCAAAATCTCCCAGGAGGGGAAACCTACTGCTTCCTGGGGCAGCCCATTCCATTTTTGGACAGCTCCAATTTTTAAGAAGTTTTTTTGCCCTTATATTACTCCTAAATCTGCCTCTTTGTGACTTCTGCCCACTGTTCCTAATTCTCTGGGGGCCTCTAGAGTCAAGCAGAGTAAGGCTTAACCTTTTTTCCACATGACATTCCTTCAAATATTTGAAGAAAATTATCATGTCTGGCTAAGTCAAATTTGGAAAAGAGTTGGGAAACATCTAGATTCAGAGAGGCTTAATCCACAGCTTATTTTCCGACCTTTCCCCAATCCTTGACATACTTGTAAATTTCAGTATTTGCTATGACACAGAAAGTAAGGGGCCCATCAGCCACAGAAAAAAAAAGTGGGGATGGGAAGAAGGGCAGGGAAAGCATTGGCCCTGAAGTCAGAAGAACTGAGCTTAAGTCTCATCCCTGTCATTTACTAGCTATGTGGCTCTGGGTAAGTCAGTTTCTACCCTCATGTCTCAGTTTCCTCATCTATAAAATAATTTATATGTAAAATATGAAAAATATATATTATCTATAAAATCATAACCCTATAATCATTGAGTAGTTGAGAGGTAAGAACTTTGTGATTCTTAATGTTCTATAGAAATGAGAGTTATTAAGATTACATAAAGGTCAATATTCAGCATTATTACAGTACTAAGAGTACAGGAATTGGGAGAGGTCTCAAAGAGAAGATGCTCCATACTATATAACAAATAAAAGGGAAAAGAGAAAACAGCAGGAAAAAGGGGTCTACCTGGCTGATGAGGGCCAGGGAGCAGTTCAGCATAAGAGCTGCTACCTGCCCTTGTTGGGCTGATGGCTTCTGATTGAGGTGGTAGGGGAGGACCTCAGACTATGGGGGAAAGAGAATTTGTTCCCATCTACCAGTTAAGGTCTTTCAGATCAGAGCTGATCTTTCAGGTAGAAGGAGAACAAGTTGTTTGTCAGTGGATGGGATTTAATGGGGGCAAGGCAGAGGAGCACAATGGAGTGAGTATCCAGCTTGAAATCTTCCTGACTCCTGAGTTCAAATTCCACTTATTATAACACTTATTAGCTATGTGACCAAGAACAAGTCACTAAACCTCTCTGTGCCTTGAGAAACTTTCTAAATCTTGTCTACTAAAATATAAATAGGTTGCAATTTCAGCTGGTGGAGACAACTCCCTCATGGAGGGTACCAAGGAAGTCCTCAAAGTTGAACTGATTTGAGGGACATAGAGAAGCTATTTCACAACCCCATATCTACTCTATCAGGGATAAATACCATCATGAGCTATGTGCTAAACATTCACCATCTCAGACATCTCCTTCTTTAAGATGCCTGGGTTAGGTATCACTTTGTCACTAGCACCTTAGTGTGAATTAGTTGGGAGAAGATATTTTCCCAGAAGAGAAGTGGAAGAGCATTGGTTCCTTAAGAATATGGATATGAAAAATGCTGGAGGAGGTGTGGGAAAATTTGGACACTAACACACTGTTGGTGGAATTGTGAACTGATCCAACCATTATGGAGAGCAATTTGGAACCTTGTCCAAAGGACAATCAAACTGTGCACATCCTTTGATCCAGCAACACCACTACTAGGTCTGTACCCCCAAAAGATTTTTTTTTAAAAAAGGGAAAAGGACCTATTTGTACAAAAATATTTATAGCAGCTTCTTTTGTGGTTGCAAAGAATTAGAAATTGAGAGGATGTCCATCAACTGGAGAATGGCTAAACAAGTTGTAGAATATGAACGTAATGGAATGCTATTGTGCTATAAGAAATGAAGAACAGAATGACTTCAGAAAAACCTGGAAAGATTTACATGAACTGATGAAAAGTGAAGCAATCAGAACCAGAAGAACAT
This sequence comes from Vombatus ursinus, assembly GCF_900497805.2. Taxonomy (NCBI): domain Eukaryota; kingdom Metazoa; phylum Chordata; class Mammalia; order Diprotodontia; family Vombatidae; genus Vombatus; species Vombatus ursinus. Next base: position 461,649 of record NW_020950417.1, on the reverse strand, counting down.
TGCACACAATAACAGCAACACTGTATGATGATCACTTATGAATGACTTAGCTATTCTCAGCAATAGAATGATCCATGACAATTCCAAAGGACTCATGATGAAAAATGCTATCCATATCCAGAGAAAGAACAGATAGAGTCTGAATGCAGATCAAAGCATACTATTTTTCCCTTTATTTTTGCGTGTGTGTTTTTCTTTTGGTCTGTTTCTTCTTTCACAACATGACTAACATGGAAATCTGCGTTACATGATTGTGCATACATAAGCTATATCAAATTGCTTACCACGTTAGGGAGAGGGGTGGCGAGAGAGGGAGAGAGAAAATTTGAAACTCTAAATTTTTAAAAAAACAAATTTTAAAAATTCATGCAATTAGGAAAAAAATAAAATACTGTAAAATAAAGAATGTGGATCTAAGGACAAATAAGGAGGCATAGAAATCAAAGAGTAGGGAGAATGAAATGAGAAAGCAGGGCCCCTAAAGATGAATTTCCTCACAATTTTGCCAGGGGCTAAACCATATTCAAATGCCCCAGTGTGTCTTAGCTTTCTGGGTAGGCAGTCCTTATTTTAATCCTTCAGAAGAAAAAGACTGAAAATCTACAAAGCTGAAAAACTAATATTCTCACTAGGGAGAAAGATTTTTAATAAAGTACAACTCCTCACTTTCACTATCCTTGGAGGGGGTGGGAGGGTGGGGGGGGTCAAGAAACTGACAGCCCCGAGACTTAGGAGCAAAGTGTATTGGCTGTCAAATGTGGCAAGCATCCTTCCCAGGTCAAGCCGGCATGCAGAGGCCAGTTTCAGGTTACTCTGCTCATTTCCCGTGCTAGTGCTATTTATGTTGCACTTATCTCTGTCCCACCTATTTATTTGACAAAACAGGACACAGTCCATTCTACAAGAAGCAGGTGGCATCATTTACAGGCAGATGGCTGCAAGTTGGCACAGGAAGATCCAAAGTGAAACCTTATTGATTCTTCCCAATGTAAGCCTTCTTTCCTGCTTTGGCCTGACTCCTGTTGTTTTTGGTGACCCAGAGCAGAGGGACAGAGGATTGATCTAGAAAAATGGACTCTGGACTAGACAATCGAAAAACAGATCTCAGAGTCATCCTGGTATGTCGGAAAGTTGTGATTGAAGTCAGAGGACCTGATTCCAAATCCTGGCTTGGCTACTGACTGTGTGACCTTGGACAAGTAACTTAACCTCTTTAGGTCTTTATTCCTCACATGTAAAATAAGAGGGTGAGACTCCAAGGTCCCTTCCAATTCTGAATCTATGCCCGATGAACTTGTAGGGGAAAATGTATTGATTGAATTTGGAGTTGGAGGGCTTTGGTGTTCAGATCTTGCCTCTGCTCACTGTGTGGCCTTCAAGACATTACTCAACCTTTCTGAGCCTGTTTCCTTACTTATAAAATGAAAAGGTTAAACAAAATGATCTCTAAGGACCTTTCTAGCCCAAACTCTTCCCACTGGGAGACATACATAGGAATACTTGCCATTGGTAGGAACCTTGGTCTCAACTCTTGGTCCCTGCCCCAGAACACTTCTCCAGATGCAATATGGAGACCACAAAAACCATGGGGGAAGACCATAATTTGTTTCTATGTCCCAGATCAAGTCTTTCAGATCAGAGATGGCTTCAGCTAGTACTGTATCCCAGAATGTCAGAGGTAGAAGGGACCTGGAGGATTACTAGGCAGTTACTGTGATGGAAAGTACATTGGACCTCGAGTCTGGAGAAACCCAAGGTCAGTCCCTTACCTCTGATCCCCATTAGCCATGCGCTCCTGGGCCAATTGTTTTCTTAGTCTTGGCTCCTTCAACCATAAAGTAAATAGGGAAAATAATACTTATGTGATCCATGTCACAAGATCCCTGGGAGGAAAGCTCTTTGTAAACCATAAAATGCTATGTGAGAGGCAGTGAGGTGTATTGGATAGCAGGCTGGCCTTGGAAACGTGAAGACCTGGGTTCAAGTCTCACCTCTCACTCAAAGTGGCTGTGACCCTGGGCAAGTAATTTAACCTTTCAGTGCCCCCCCCTTATTGTCTTTAAGACAATAAATTGTGGGGAGGGTACTGATCGCTATTGGAGTTTCCCTTACCAATGAAATCACAGGTTTGATCTGGAAGGAAAAAAAAGTGCTGCATGAAGATTTACTGCTATGTAGTTCAAAGTACTCATATTATAGGTCCAGCCCAGAAAACCGGAATTGGGTCATACAGGTAGATCACCTCTACAGCCGGCATTTGCTCTTGAGGGTAAGGACTAATTTTACTTTTCTTACTATCTCCAGTACTTAGCACAGTGCCTGGCACTTAATAAATGCTTGTTAACTTGATTAGACTTCTGGTTTATGGAGCACTTTACATACATTATCTGGTTTGAGCTTCACAACATTCCTGAGCAGGTAGGGGCTATTTTTTAATCCTTAAGAAACTGAGGCTCAGAAAAGTGACTTGTCCGGGATTAGCTAGTTAGTAATGTCAGAGTGAGGACCTGCCCCAGATCTGACTTCATGTCCAGCATTCTAGTGGATGTCTCTTCAGTAGCGGCTCTTTCCCAAGGTGACCTCTGAGAGTCAAGGTTACAAAACAGTGCTGGGATTGTCCCGAGATGTCTTATCCTGAATCTGTCAGGCCACGTGGAAACGGTGTTCATGGAGTGCAAGGATAGGCATTGAATGTACTCAGGGTCATTCCCTCCTCCCAGAAGCTAGAGGAAAACAGATGTATGAACAGTGGTTTCCAATTGGTGGTTTCCAGCTATGTTTAAAACAGCAAGGCAGATGGGATGGAGAAAAGTCCTCAGCTGAATTCCTGTTCATCAGAGGAAGCCAGGGATTCTTTATGTTAATAATTTGTTTAAATGTCATTTGGAAATAACAGAGAAGCCATCTCTTCTTCCCCATTTTGAAAGCCCAAGAGTGACATTTAGGTAAAGCTCTTGAACGTGGTTTCAAGCACATTCCTTGTCTCCAACACAATTGGAAACTTATTCTAGCTTGTACCAGATGCACATAGGGTTAGTCATTCAGTCAATAAGTATTTATTGTGTGCTGGGGATACAAAAAAAAAAGGGGGAGCAAAACATTGTCCTTGCCCTCAGGGAGCTCACATTCCGATGGTGGAGATAAAATGCAAATAACAACTTATATATAAGATAAGAATTAAGGTCCCAACATATTAAGCTAGATGCTTCTGAAATGAGCCATTGTGCTCACAGTTAGTTAAAGCTCACGGTCCTCCAGGTAAGCAGTCTTTTTGTCTGAAAGCAGAGGGAATTTACCTGTCATTTTTTCCTTTGTGACATCATGGAAGAGAAGGGGAGCATTTCTTTTTTCTCTGATCAAGTTGGCTCCAGTGATTCATCCCCAGAGAGGCTAAAAATATATCCTCCTACTACTTCTCTCCCTAGCCCCCACCCCTGGGGTCAATAACTCCGTCCCTTTCCCCATCCTTTGTTCCTATTCCTCCTTTAGATGAAGAGAAGGAGGCAAACTTCTCCTTTGTCAACATTTCTAGGAAGTGCAAAACACATTGGTAATAACCCTGTGACGCCTTCTATGTCATGATTTATAGAAAGGAAGAAGTGAGAGGAGATTGTCCTGGCAACGTGATGAGATGACAGATAGGAAGAAATGACTCTACATGATAATTACTATGTCATCAATAATTATTCTGAGATGAGTCACATTCACCTGCTCTATGGAATCTGTGTCCTGAGATAAAACTCAGTTTTCTTGGTTCGAACGAGGGCGATTTTAGATCAATACTTACAGAACACCTTTAGAACACAAGATCTCATGTAACAAGGAAGGAAGGAAAGAAGGGAGGGAGAGAGGAAAAAAATGAAGGAAATAAGCATTTATTAAGCACCTACTATGTGCTATGCTAAGCACTTTACAAGTGTTATCTCCTTTGATCCTCACAACAACCCTGGGAGGTAGGGGTCGTTATTATCTCCATTTTACAGTTGAGGAAACTGAGGCAGACAAAAGTTAAGTGTTTTACCCCAGGTTCACACATTTAGTGAGTGTCTGAGGCCAGATTTGAAGGATTGAAACATATTCCCAACATGGTCCCTAACCTTGAAGAGCTAAACCAAGATAATTCCATCTACCTTACTTCAACCTCTGATCTCACCTATGGGTCTACTTCCTCTGACAGTGTAGATTGAAACTGGTCCACATCTTCTCATCCTGGACACTCTGGTCCATGTTCTTCCAGGAATCCTCTACACCAGTGGTATCAAGCTCAGATAAAAATGGAGGCCACTAAATTGTATATAAAGATTCCTGTGGCTGCACATTGACTTAGAAAACCACATATTAACATTACCTATGTTCTATTGTATTTTTACTTATTTTTGTTAAATATTTCCCAATGACATTTAATCGTCTTCTGAGTACTGCAGTATTACAGGTATGGAGTGTTTGATAGCTCTGCTCTACACAGCCTCACCCTAAGTACTCTAGGGAGGTTTCTTAATAATGTCAAGTGGGCTCAGTAGAGAAAACCCTGGGCCTAGAGTCAGGAAGACCTGAGTTCAAATTTGGCCTTGCACACTTACTAGCTGTATGACCTTGAGTAAGGCACTTAACCTCACTTTCCTCGACTGTAAAATGGGAATAATAGTAAAATCTACTTCACAGGGTTGTTGTGAAGTTCAAATGAGGTAATACTTGAAAAGCATTTAGCAAAGTGCCCAGTACATAGTAATAAATTATAGTTGTTTTTTGTTTTGCAGATTTTCTTATTTTAAACTTAAATACAAAATGAGAAAAGGGAAAAAAAGTTGTCATGGACACAGCAGACCATAAGAGAGGATTCAATATAAAACAATAAATTTCCATTTCAAGAAAACCTATATAATAAATACTATACATTGTTTTCGAAGATGCTCAGCTTTACTTCCTTGCTGATTTTCTTTTGTTCTCTGCTGTGCACTTTTTACTTTATTTTTCCCCCTCCATCCTCCTCCACACCATCATAAAGAAGGCCACCATTAAGTATAGATACATATACATAGACATCTATAAACATGTACATATATACACATATATACTCATATACATATATGTAAGGCTGTACTATGCTTAATTCCTCTTGTCATCTGTTTCTGTGAAGGTGGATAGCATCTTCCTTCTTAAGTCCATGTCTTTCCATGGTTTTGTTTTGTTTTGTTTTGTTTTTTTGTGAGGCAATTGAGGTTAAGGGGCTTGCCCAGAGTCACACAGCTGGTAAGTGTTATGTGTCAGAGACTGGATTTGAACTCAGATCCTCCTGACTCCAGGGCCAGTGTTCTATCCACTGTGCCACCTAGCTGCCCCTCCATGTTTTTATAAATCAACCAGTTCATCATTTCCTATACCACAGCAATATTCCAACCCAATCACATCTTATCTGAGAGATTTCTATGAAAGTCCCCCCCACCAATTTTCTGCATTCCTTCTATTCTTGGTTATATAGATTTTATTTATACAGAAAATTTTAATTTAAAATAACCGAAATTATCCTTCTTACACTTCAACAATGCTCTCGCCTTATAATACAATTCAAGGTCTGATACTGCTGAATCTACTTCCTTTACATCTTTTTCCCCTGGTTTCTTTGAAGTTCCTGACCGTTTGTTCTTCCAAATGAACTTTATTTTTTTTTTAGTAATTTAATTGGGATGATATTGAATAAATAGGTTAGTTAGGTAAAATTGTCATTTTAAAAATAGTATTGGCCTTATCTACCCATGAACAATAAATATTACTTCAATTATTTAGATCTGAGTTTATTTGTATAAAGTGTTTTATGTTTATGTTAATATAGTTCTTGTGTCTGTTTTGGCAGGTATTTTATACTGTCTAGGTTTTATAAATGGTCTAAAACAATATTAAATAATATTGCTGACACAGTGTAGTTTCTCTATTTTTCGCTTTTTCTTTCTTTCTTTTTTTTTTTGTGTGTGTGATGCATTTGGTGTTAAGTGACTTGCCCAGAGTCACACAACTAGTAAGTGTGTCTGAGGCAGGATTTGAAGTCAGGTCCTCCTGACTCCAGGGCCGGTACTCTATCCACTTTGCCACCTAGCTACCACCTATTTTTCACTTCTGATTAAATCTATTTTAATGTTAACTTTGTCCGAGATCATGCTTACTATCTCTGCTTTTTTTTTACATACTTAATTCTACTCCTACTCTTTATTTTATCTTTGTGTGTATCTTTCTTTTTTATAATGTTTCCTGAAAGTAACATATTGTTGAATTCCAGTTTTTAATCTGCTATCCATTTCCTTTTTATGGGTAAATTCATCCCATTCACATTCTAAGCTACAATTACTTGTTGTGTATTTTCCTCCTTCCTATTTTTCCTCAATATCCTTCTCACCCTATCCACCCTATCCCTCCTCACTCTTCTGCTTTTCTTCTACCTACTACCTTGACCTCCTGTTCCTTAAACTACCCACTGCTCTAAGAGTCTCTCTCTTATCTCCTCCTCTCACCCTAGCCCCCTGCCCTCTTATTTCTTTCTGAATTTAGAAGACTTTTATACCCTTCTAGATATATATGTTGTTCCTTCTTTAACTTACTACCGATGATTGTAAAGTTCCAACACTATCCACCCTCCCCCATACTAGCTTCTTCTGTATCAGTTTTTCCTTTTATACCTCATTTGTATGAGATAATTACACCTTTTTATCTCTCCTTACAGTTTTATTTTTTTTAGAACCACCCCATCATACTCAGCTCAGCCCACGCCTTCCTTTCAAACTACCCAAATAATGATGACAGTCATAAGAGTACTACTAATAATTTCACATATACAAAGTAAAAAAAAAATTGACTTTATTGAGTCCCTTATAATGGGTCTTTAATGTTTACTTTATATGTCTCCTGGATGTTATATGTTGAATTTTTCCTTAAGTTCTGGGAGTCACAAAAACCTGAAAATCTTTGAGTTTGTTAAATATTCTTTTTTTTTTAAATTCAGGATTATATTTAACTTTCCTGGGTAAATTACCTTGGTTTTAACCCCAGCTTTTTGCTCTACAGAATAGCGTATTTCTAGACCTATAATCCTTCAACATAGTAGCTGTTAGGTCTTGTGTAATCCTTATTGTAACTCCATGATATTTAAAATGGTTTTTTTTCTCATTGTTTTCTCCTCAACCTGGGAGCTCTGAAACTTGGCTATAATATTCCTATAAGTTTTCTTCCTGGAATCTTTTTCAGGGAGTGATTAGTGATTTCTATTTCTACTTTGCCTTCTTGTTCTAGGACTTCAGGGCAATTTTCCTTGATAATTTCTTGTGATATTGTATCAAAATTCTTTTTTTATTGTAATTTTCAGGTAGTTCAACTATTCTTACATTATTTCTTATTTCTCCTCAATCTGTTCTCCAGATCAGTTGTTTTCCTTTTTTTAAAAAATTTTTATTAATTTATTTTGATTTATCTACAATCACTTCCATAAGCTTTCGAGTTTTAAAAGTTTTCTCCCCCTCCTTTCCTTCCTCCCTCCCCAAGATGGCACGCAATCTAATATAGGCTACACATTCCTATTAATCATATTTTCACATTAGTGATGTTGTAAGTAAGAATTTGAACCAACAGGAGGAACCACCAGAAAGAGAAAACAAAACATAACGGAAGAAAAAAAATAGCAAATAGTATGCTTCCATATTCATTCAGACTCCATAGTTCTTTCTTTGGATGTGGATAGCATTTTCCATCATGAGACTTTTGGAGATGTCTTAGATGCTTGCATCACTGAGAAGGGCTAAATCTATCAATGTTAGTCCTTGAACAATGTAGCTGTTACTGTGTACAATGTGCTGGTTCTGCTCATTTCACTCAGCATCAGTCCTTACAAGTCTTTCCATGTTTTTCTGAAGTCTGCCTGCTCATCATTTCTTATAGCATAATAGTATTTCATTACATTCATATACTACAACTTGTTCAATCATTCCCCAAGTGATGGGCATTCCCTCAATTTCCAATTCTTTGTCACCACAAAAAGGGCTGCTATAAATATTTTTGTACTTGTGGGTCAGTTGTTTTTCTCATGAGATGTTTCACTTTTTCTTTTATTTTTTTCATTCTTTTGATTTTGTTTTATGATTTCTTGGTGTTTTTGAACATCATTAGCTTCCCCTTGCCCTATTCTCGTTTTCAAGGAATTATTTTCTTCCTTAAATTTTTTTATTCTCTATTTCCAGTTGGTTGACCTTTTTTTCTTCTTCATAATTTTCTTGTTTTTCTTGGATTGGTCTTATTTTTTTAAATTTTTTTTCCTTTATGTCTCTTATTTGATTTTTAAAGAGCTTTTTAAGTTCTTCCAAGAATTCCTTTTGTGCTTGGGACCATTTAATGTTTCTCATTGAAAAAAGAGTGGCTTTTTTTAAGCTACATTATCTTCCTCTGAATATGAACCCAGATCTTCTCTATCCCCCTAGTAACTATCTATGATTGGGTTCTTTCTCCTTTGCTTACTCATTTTTATTTATTTATTTTTTGTTTTATTTTGTTTTTAGCAGCTAATAGTATAGTCAAATTTTAGTCTCAAGGTATGGGGAATGATGACCCCAGTCTTAGGTCCTTCTTACTGTTATTTTCTGAGGTCTGTCTTGGGCCCATCCTTGGGCTCTCCTCAATACTCCTAAGTTACAGTTAGAGCCCCCAACCACACTGTCCTGCAAAGGATCTTGCTCCCTATGGTTCACTCCCATTGCTGCAAACTGCAGCTGTCCTCTCTGTCCTTGAACCTAAACCAGGGACTCTTCTGTCCTGCAAGTGCCCACAGCCAAGAGGGTCCCTGCCCCTCACTACTGCACTCACCAGGTGTGTGTTGGCTCCTCCCTACAGCCACAGCCCAGGACACGTTTGGTCAGGAGAGCTGTGCTTGCTGTCCCTCCACAGTGGAAGATCCTTCAATCTTTTTCCACTCAGCAGTCAGATCCCCGCAGTGCCTGTGAGATGATAAGTTTCCTAGGCTGAGGCTGCCTCTCAACCCAGCTCAGATCCCCACACTTTCTGTGAGATGATATTTTCCAAGGCTGAGACTGCCTCTCAACCCAGCTGCCCCCAGGGCTTGTTGTTTCATTTCACTCAGGCCAAATCTCCTCCACTAGAGGTTGGGTCTTTCCTGGGGTCTCTTCAAATTGTCTTAGGAAGACAACTGCATTGTGTTTATTTCCCTGCGTTTATTTCTGCTGCTGTGAAGCAATGTTCTGTCCTTTTTTCCTTTGTGGAGGAAATTTGGAGAACCAAAAGTTTTCTGACCTACTCTATCATCTTCCAGAATCCTCTATAGTTATTATTATTATACATATTATATATGTTATTATAGTATATTATATTATCATAAATGCTAGCTATTATTATTACATGTATATTATAGAGTATATAGGCTATTAATTTTTGTTGTTCAGCCATTTTAGTCATGTCCAACTCTTTGTGACCCCATTTGGGGTTTTCTTTGCAAAGGTACTGGAGTGGTTTGCCATTTCCTTCTTCAGCTCATTTTACAGATGAGGAAATTGTTGTAAGTGACTTACCCAGGATCACATAGCTAGTAAGTGTCTGAGGCCACATTTGAACTCAGATCTTCCTGACTTCAGGCCAGTTGCTCTATCCATTGTGCCATCTGGCTGCCCTAGAGGCTATTGATTAGTTTTCCTTTATTTTCATTATGTTACTGGCCTACCTCTTTTTCCCATCATACATCTCTTTGATGGTTATCTTTTATGCCACTTCCTGAGCACAATTCATAGAATTATGGATCCTCTGTTAGTAATGTATTTCCATATATTCATAAATGGAATGGAAAGGAGTGGGCTATATTACATTTAGGAAATTATGTGGTTTTACATTTTTTTCTTGTAAACTTGCCAAATATAAATAAATGTGAAAATGTCCTTATACAAAGTAAAACAGAAAATCTGGATTGTCTATGACACCGTGAATGTAACATACCACTTTGCTAGTTATTTTAAAGTACGTATTAAATTTTAACAAGGTAGTTGTGTTCTTTTTTCTTTCCCCTTCTCTTCTTTCTCCTCCTCCTCCTTCTCTTCCATCTTCTTCTTCTCTTTCTTCTTCTCCTCCTTTTTCTATTACCCCTTCTCACTTTGTGCAATATTTTTAGTGAAACAAAAACCTAATTTGTAAACACCAATGATACAATATGGCTATCAGTCATGGAATACCATAATCTTCAGAATCAAAACTGTAGGTCACCCAAAGGATAGTGGGGAGATATATTTACGTTGGCAAAATTATAAATGAACAATATTGAGTTACCCATGAAATTCTTTCCACCTGAAATTCTTTCTTAAGGACTATGCCTTAAACCTAAATCACTCTGGTTCCCATTGATTGGCCAACAATAGGTCCTTCCCATCCCTCACTTGGTCATTGTTTGGGCCCTGATGGCTCTGAGTGAGTGTAAATAGCAACTGTTTTTCTGTTTTGGCCAGAAACCCTAAGGGTCTTCGCTCCCAGATTGCTTTTTTTGGGGGGGGGGTAGGTAAAAGAGGCCATTCTTTGCCTCATTTCTTACCTAGCCTTAATGGGTATTGTCTCAAAAGCCCTAATGGGTTTTGTCTCAGTCAAACTGAAACCTGGGAAAGACCTTAGCATAAAAAGGCCAAGGTCTCCTACTACATCTTGAGCCATCTCCAGTTGTCCTGATCTATATCTTGCCACTGGACCCAGATGGTTCTGGAGGAGAAGGTAGAACTGGTGACTTTGCACAGTCTTGCCTCACTTCAATCCGATTCACTTGCAAGTCATGGCATCACCTTCCTGATGTCATGGTCCTCTTTGAGAATGAAGAACAAACAACAACAGGAACTATGAAACAATAAATACACCTCATTGCCAGCCTACCTCTGATCAGTTGCTTTCTTCCCCTCTCCTTTATCTTCTCTCCATCCCTCCAATGGGGTGTTGGCCAACAGTGGTAACTATCTCTCTTTGAGGACAACCAGGGGACAAAGCACCTCTAACCTTGATGCAAGACACTAATGCAACAAGTTGGGGCTCAAGCAACGTACTAGCTCTTCCCCCTTTCTTTCCTAAAACTCAGATGGAAATCCCAAATACAGTCACCAACTTCAAATGCTTTACAAAGTTGCTTTAAACTCTCATTCAACTAAATCCAACAAATATTTCTAAAATGCTTACTATATTTAATGTACTTTGATAAAGCTTTACAGAGAGTATTATTATAAGGAATATTTATACCACTTTCCATGCAAAATCATCCTTTGATAGTACAAGTTCTCAGGAGGAAGAGAGTAGGCCAGAGTTCTGCTCCAGAAGGGAATACTAGGACAAGGGAGTAGAAATTTCAAAGGAGTAAATTTAGTCTCAGCAAAGAGAAGAACTTGCTAGCAATTCGAGCTGTCAGAGAGTGAAATGGACTGCCGTGTTCACTAAAGATTTCCTCTCCCTCTCTCCCTCAAGCTGAGAGATACTTGCTAAAAAATATTGTAGAGAGAATTCCTGCCTCAGGTAAGGGCTAGACTAGATGGTCTCAGAAGTTCTTTCCAACTCTCAGAATCTATGACACTGTGAAATATGCTGGCTAAAAGAGCTAGCAAAGTGGTAACAACTTTGTACCCAAAGCTATAAGGGGCACAGAGTTCCTAGGCCTAGTTAAGAAACACCAGGGCATGTTCTCCTTATTAATGTTTGCAAGAAGTTTAGTGGTAAAAACTAGACCAGCTAGGTGGCTCAGTGGATAGGGCACCAGACCCAGAAGACCTGAATTTAAATCCAGCCTCAGATACTTCATAGCTGTGCGATCCTAGACAAGTAATTTAACTTCTGTTGACCTCAGTTTCTCCATCTGTAAAATGGGGATGCTAATAATAGCACCTACCTCCCAGGTTTGCTGTGAGGATAAAATGAGATTCCATTTGTAAAATAATTTGCTAACTTTAAAGAAACATATAAATACTAGCTATTGTTATTAGATAGTGTTATTTGATAGTTTGCTATAGTGGGGAAAATGCTGGCTTTGGAGTCAGAGGTCCTGCATTCAGATCCTACTCCCGACTATTGCTACTGCATGTATGACCTTGGGCAAGTCACTTAAGTCCTTTGGGGTTTATTTCCTCTCTGTAAAACCCTTAACTGTTTGGAGCCTCAGTTTCCCCCTCTATAAAAGGAGAGCATTGGTCCAAATGACCTTTGAGGTCCCATCCAGCTCTACTCTAAGGTTGGCTCATAGAGCAAGAGGCCTGGGGATGTGATGGAACAGTTTTGACTTAGTGTTGTCTAGTAGGCTTTGGTAAAGCTTTGGAATAGGAGTGACTTTGTACACAGGACAGAGATTGCCAGCTCCCTAGGGTCTCTCTATTTCTGCTTTACACTGAGCTCTGACCTAATAGTCCTCCATATTAAGTGTGACCAGGGATGAAAGGCCATTCATCAGATTTCGTCTCTCATGCCACTTACTCGAATTAGCCTTTTCCGACGTCTCTGTAGTCTTTTCACAAGAAAAGGCAGTGAGAGGTGGGGGTTAGGGAAGGTAATCGGAGGGTGGAGGAGAAGGGGAAGATAGCTGCTACTGTATGTTGCAAGCAGACCCCAGAACATCCGTATAAGCGAGTCTGTAACTTATTGCTACAGACCCACGTAGAGATCTTCAACCTGGAGTCTCCACTGTAATTTTCATTTTTCCCCCTTTACATGCAGCATTTTTCAGGAACAGGAAGAACTGCCAGAGGAAGGCAGGAGAATTCAGCTAACTTTGCCACTGTTTTCTGTGTGAATTTGGGGTGAGTCATAGGGTTCTAGAAAAAGAAAAGCCAAGAATCTCCAAGATGAATGAAAGTTGCCAGTGATGGCATCAGACTAGGACCAGAGCCCAAATTCTTGCAAAATTCTTGACTGCATATTTTTAGAATGCAAATATAAAGGGGATAGGGAAACACTTATGAAAGTCCATATTATTAGGTGGCCTGGTGCTCTGACTCCCCACCCCACCCCACCCCACCCCACCCCTTTGGAAACAGACTCCAAGGCTGGCTCAGCTGCCCATGATTCAGACACTTTCTACTAGACAGCTCTCATCTTTACAGACATATCCTAGGGGGGAAGGGGGAGGCCTTTGAGGATCGAGGGGTGATACTAAGAACTAGTGCAAAAGCCAAGGTCCTACACGTATGTTCTTATAAAGTATGATAACCATACAGAGAGAGCAATAGGAAGGCCTAAAGCAATGTTCTCAAGGTACAGTCACCGCAATCACTGTCTCCTTCCAATTTGCTCTCTGTTCTCACGCCAGAAAGTCCATAAACACTGATTAGACCCCCTGCTATGTGCCAGGTGCTGTGCTAAGTGCTGGGAATACAAAGAAAGGTGAAAGACAGCCCCAGTTTTTGAGGAGCTCACAGCCTAATGGAGGAGACAAGATGCAAACAACCATATACAAGCAAGGTACCCACAGGGTAAATTGGAAATAATCAATAGAGGGTGGGCAGTAGAATTAATATCTGGGACTTGAAGGGAGCCAGGAGACAGAGATGAGGAGAAAGAACATTCCAGGCATGGGGAACAACCAGTGAAAATGCCTGGATTCAAAAGATGGAGCACCTTATTTGAGAAACAAGAAGGCCAGCATCACTGGAAAGGTAGGGGGATGCCAGATTATGAAGGGCTTTGAACATTAAACAGAAGATTTTTTATTTGATCCCAGAGGTGATAGGGAGCCGCTAAAGTTTATTGAGTAGAGGCATTGACATGGTTGGACCTGTGCTTTAGAAAGATCACTTTGGCCAGCGAATAGACGATAGTCTGAAATAGGAGAGACTTGAGGCAGGCAGATCTACTAGCAGGCTATTGCAACAGTCCAGATGTGAGGTCCAAATGAGAGTCTGCCCCAGGGTGGTGGCAGTATCAGAGGAAAGAGGTACATTCCAGAGATGTTACAAAGCAATAAAATACCAAATACTAAAGAAAACCTTCAGCATTGGAGGATTTATGGAAAGACATGAACAAAGTATGGTTGCACAGGATAAAAAAACATGGATGGGTTGCAAACTATACCAATGGAAGGGTAGTCAAGTTGATGAGATCATGGATCCACCTAAATACCAAGATAACTAGACTACAGACTGCTTGGCTAGAGAGAAGAAATAAATGGTGAGTCCATGATGTGAATCACAAAGCTGGAGGTAAATATTTGGTCCTCTCCTGGTAATATCCCACTGTTACAAAGACATACTTGGATGGATCTGTGATCTGACTGATGCTGGTAATACTTTTAGAGGTGTAGAATGTGATCTACCCTTACTTCTTAACCATCATTACTCATGACCATAAAGTCTCCCCAAGGGACAGCCCCAATGTGCTATGGATCTTCCTTTAGATCTCTCAGCTTTACAAGAGTATAAATGGAGGATACAGGTTGTCTATCTGCCATCCCTCCCTTTTACTACACAACTAGTCACTTCTTCTTTTAGTCTTACAGCCCTTTGGGTAGCTCATAACTCCCATTCATTGAAAACTATAATAGTCCATGATTTTTAGTCATATAATATCACTGAGGGATTATTGGTGTTAAAAAATATGGACCTTTGTTTTAGGAAGAAGCTTAGGGTTGTTAAAAGCAATTTCCTAAATGCATTCTAGTCCATTTTCCTACTCCTATTCAATCTTGGGTCCATTTCTTGTCCATCTGTAACACCTTTCCAGAAGGTATGTCCAGCTCAAAGGTTAGGCTTCCCACTGCATACAATTGTCCAGACAATAAGCATTCTTCATTCTACTTGTTTTTTTTTTTTTTGCTGTGTTTTTTTTTTTTAAGTCAATATGGATCTCATTTAGGGGGCTTAGCGTTCCAGGCTTGATGAAATCAGCACCATGCCTTCCACAAACAAGAGTGTCTAAAGGACTTCACCAATTATAGGGTATCTCATTCCATGTGGAGGCTGACCTGGACCTCCTCTGTGACAGGGACTTATTTGGCAAGCATATCACTCTATATTGTACCTTGCTCAATAGTAATAATCAAATGATCATTAAAGAAAATTATCTCTATTGTTGTATCACTGTTATTTTATCTTTCAAAGACACTTGTCTTATTGTGACATAGGAATGGGAGACACCAGGCGGGAGGGAAGCCTTTACGAGAACGTTTTGCTCCACTGACTTTCAATGCTTTTATAAATATTTAAGCAAACAATAACCATAGCTATACAGAATAAGACATACATTTTCAGATATGATCAATGCAATACAAATTAGTTTTGCTTGACACAAAAAGAAGATAATGACATCTAGGTGTAAAGTTTCTGTCAGTCAGTCAATAAAGACAAGAGGCAGTGTTATTTTATGGGACACTTGGACACTTGGGGCTCCCTCAGCTTTGGATGCAGGACCAAATCAAGCCTATCTCCAAGGAGAGCTTGTAAGTCATCCTTCCTTTTACCTGCAAATTCTTCTTGTCTTCTGTTTTCTCCAACAGTGAAAATGTCAAGATTGTGACTCATTTCCTCCAGCAGATAACCTTGTGGATGATTCAAGGTCTTGTTAGGGAGCCAACAGTTAAATGCACGTTCAGAGATGGTCTGAAAAACGTGACTCTTCACAAGCTTGGCCTCCTTTTTCTGCCATTCATCATTTTGGGAGTGGAAGGAGCCATTAGAGATTGAGGGTTGCTGCTCTTTAGTCAATCATTTGAGTCATGTCCAACTCTTTGTGACCCTTTGTGGGGTTTTCTTGGCAAAGATACTGGAGTGATTTGTCATTTCCTTCTCCAGCTCATTTTGTAGATAAGAAACTGAAACAAACAGGGTTAAATGACTTGCCCAGGGTCATACGTCTAGTAAGTATCTGAGTCCAGATTTGAACTCATGAGGATGCGTCTTCCTGACTCCAGGCCTGGCACTCTATCCACTGTGCCATCTAGCTGCCCTGCAACATAACAACAGTGGTGGAAAGCCTCCATACTTAGCTAGGTTGGACCTCAGAAAGGTGATCTTAAAGAGAGAGGAACTGTTAAATTATTGACTTGTTTTGTTAGTAATTTCATTTTTTAGAATATAGAAGAAGCACTGAAGAAGGTGCTAATTTGGACCTGATTCTGACTAGTATTGGACTTTTCCCACAATGCCATAGAAGTCTCCTCACCCTGTAAGTTCACTCCACCCTTGGTCTTCTCATGCTAGAAGTACACATTTCCCCTGTGACCCCTGCCTCTGATTGGTCTTTTCCTCCCAGATCCTTCATTATGTGCGCATATGTGCTTCATAAAGTGCACAGGCCAGCTATCTCAGCTCCACAATTGACTCTTTCAACTTCATCCACTCTAACCTTGCAATGGGTACCTTCTCCCCTTCCCATTTTCAGTTACTTTTTATGTGTTTTCTTCTCCCATTAGAATATAAGCTCCGTGAGGGCAGGGACTGTCTTTCTACTTGCATTTGTAGCCCAGTGCCTGGCACATCATAGGAGCTACGTAAATACTTATACCCTTCTCTCCTTCCCTTTCCCCCTTATTAGTATCTTTTATTTATATGTTACTCAAGTTCCTCTTTTCTATCCTAGAAAACCAATCCTCATGGCAAGATCAGGATAGGGATAGGAACTGGTCATACAATTTCATCAGTGTTGAGAATTCCCAGAATTGCCCTCTACCATTTCAGCTCAGCATCTTCTACGCCACTTATAGTCTTAGAGAGTCACCTATAGCATGGAGAGACTAAGTAACTCACCCAGGGTCACCCAAGGGTCCAAGATAGAACTGGAACCTAGTCGCTCCTAGTTCTGAGGACAGTTCTTTTTCTATCTATCACACCAAAGAGAGAAGACAAGATAGTTCAGAAAAACACATCAGCCAAATTCAATTTTATGTGGAGTATTTTACATCTATAGTGCCCTAACTCTTCAAAGAAGGCAGCCGGGGGGCACAGTGGATAGAGTGCTGAGATTCATCTTCCCAAGTTCAAATACAGCCTCAGACCCTTACTAGCTTTATGACCCTGGGAAAGTCATCAAACCTTCTTTGCCTCAGTTTCCTCATTTGTAAAATGAGCTAGAGAAGGAAATGGCAAACCACTCCTGTATCTTTGCCAAGAAAAACCCAAATGAGGTCATGAAGAGTCAGAGTGACTGAAACAGCACAACAACAACAATTCTTTAAAGAAGTGAGGGACGTATCTTCTCATATCTCTTCTTTGGGGCCAAGCTTGGTTGTTATAATTTCACTGCATTTGATTTCTATTTTTTTCTTGTTCTTCTTTTCATTTATATCATTGTAATCCTCATGGGTTCTTCCTCCTTCGCTTTGCAGTTCTTCATCTGTCTTCCCACATGTCTCTTCATAGTCACTGTTTCTGGGGGTGCAGTAAGATTCCATCATACTCATGTGCCCCAACTTGTTCAGCCATTCCTCGGCTCATGTATCCTAGACTTTGGAAGAGTTAAGAGAAAAGAGAAGTATGATCCCTGACCTCTGAAAGGAATGGGGCTCCAGAATGAATTACTGAGCCAAGCCACTGAGAGTGATTCTGATGAGGGAGAAATGGGGGAGCTGTATAAACAGACAGATCTGGCTGTTGAATTCATGCATGAGAGGTAAAAGAAATGACCAGTAACTGAGGACAAACAAAAGTTGGTAGAGGTTTGTAAACTGAGAGCTGGAAGTGGCCTCGGAGGCTAGTCTCTTTCCTTCATTTGAAGGATGAAGAAATTGAGGCCCATGAAAGTTAAATGACCTGTCCTGACACCTGTCCTTGCAAATCTCTTTTAATTACAGGGGGTCCTAGAGGCAATTGAATCAGAAGTCAAGTCCAAGCGCTCTGACTTTAAATGCAACGTTCTTTCTAACACACTACATGACCTCACAGAAAATACTATAGGAATAATATTAGGAAATCTAAAATCCCCTCTGAGTTAGAGCTCACAAGGGCTAACAAACAAGACTTTTGAAGCTATGTCGGGAGCAAGAGAAAGAACCAAGAAAGATGAGGACCACTGTTTGGGACAGTGGGACAGTGGGACAGTGGGACAATGGGACACTGCACAGTGTTAACCAGGAAATTCAAAACTTCAATTCCTATTTGATTAGATCGAATATAAGCTCCTTGAGGGCAGAAGTTGTTTCATTTTTGTATCTCTAGCTCTAGCACCCTACCAGGCACAGAGCATTGGTGCTTAATAAACGCTTATTGGTTGGTTTATAGAAACATAGATTTAATCTTGGAGGAACAAATAAATGCTTGGTTTTATTTTTGTTTGTTTTTGTTTTTTGCAAATGAGGAAACAGATACAGAGAAGTTGTGACTTTCTAGGGTAACACAGCTAGTAACCATTGGAGGTAGAATTTGAAACCAGAACTTCCTGGCTCTAAGTCCTTTATACCATTCTGCTTAATATTTATGTTGGAAGTGGTAGAACCAAAATGGTTAATGGGGTATATATTCTGTTATTTTTATTTTTAAATACATTTTATTGATATCTTTTGTTTTTACATCACCTCCATTTCCCAGTGTACCCCTCCCAGAGACCCATCCCATATAATAAAGTATAAAAAAGAGGGACAAAAAGCATTCAACAAAACTAACCAACATACTGAAAAAATCTGATGGCATATACAGTGCTCCACACCCATAGTCTCTCACCTTTACAAGGAAATTGGGAGGTATCTTCTCATATCTCTAGGACAGTATCTTTTGACAGATGAAAATAAAGATGGACACTAGGAGCTCTTGGCACCACAGACCCTCCTGTGAAGCTCCTTCCCTTGCACAGGTACCGTCTTGGTAAGTGGACAAAAAGTATGACTTACGGCCTTATGTCTAGCAATGTTTCCCACATCCCCTCCTTCTCCCAGTGCAGAGCATAACAGGATGGAGCAAGCAATGACGGAAATCCAGAAGATCAGATTTTGTTTAATACAGCTTATATGAATCATGGACAAATGAGCTCCCTTCTTCGATTCCGTTTTGAAAAAAGAGTGCCTGGGTAGGGCATGGGGAATACCTAAATTCTGGAGGTGGATTGAAACTTGAGTATATTAATCCCTTTCTCCCTCCCTCCCCATTGAAGTTGCACACATGACTCCCCTGCCCCCCATCAATGGCAGAATATGGGAAGTATATATTATGAAACTTTCACAATATCCTTTTGCGCATGATGGAAAGAGAAGGCCTCAGAACTGATTGAATGACTAGACACAGAGTTTTACTGAAGGGATTGATATCAACTTAGCACAGTGGAAAGAAAAGTGGTTCTGGACTCAGAGGACTTAGGTTCGAATCCTGCCTCAGATGCTTACTGACTGAGTGATCTCCCTGGGTCTTGGTTTCCTAATTTGTAAAATGGGGTTGTGTAGAAATGAGGGAGGAGATTGAACTGGATGTAGACGTACCCTAAGGCCCCATCTAGAACTAAAGGTCCCATGATCCTGCATTCTTAGGCCATTATGCTTGGTCAATGGTAGACCATATCTGGAATTCTGTGTCCAGTTCTGAGCACCACATCTTAAGAAGGTCACTTTTGAAAGCAGGTCAGAGGAAGGTGACCAGGATGGTGAGGGACACTTGAGACCATCCTTTCAATTTTCCTACCTCACATCCTGCCCTTTTGGGTGCTCTCTGCTCCGGCCAAAGTGGGCTACTTTTCTGTCCATCAAATCCAGCCTCTGCTATCCTACCCTATTCATTCTGTACCCTATGCTTGGAATGCTCTCCCTCACCATCTCTACCTATTAAATCCCTATCCATCCTTTAATACCTAATTCTTTTCTAATTCTTGAAGCTAGAGGTATCTCACACTCAGCTTATGGGCTGCATACAGCTAGCTAGTAACACTCCAGAGCTTTGCCAAATCAGATTAAAATGTAATTGGGAAATATTTAACAAGCTAAATAAAAATACACTAAAACACAGATAACACATCTTAAAACTAAGTCAAAATATGGTGGGCAGAGATCCATATGCACAGACTAGTGGCCCTCTTTCTATTGGAGTCTGACAATGCTGCTTTAAACCACAACCCTGCCATCTTCTCCATGACATCGTCTTTGATTCTCCCGCTATTAATCACCTCCTCTCAAGCCTCACATCTCACTCTTTTGGAGCTCTCTACTACACTTACCTTGTATTATTCTATATCTTGGCTACTCTCATTATTCTCCTATTAGGCTGCAAATTTCATGAGGGCAGCAGCCATCTTTAAACTTCGTATACTCTCCAGTCTAGCAGAGTGTGAATTAAATTTTATTAAATTAAACTATAGGATGTTAGAACTGGAAGGAAACTTAGAAGGTCTCTAGTCCACGTTTCTAACTTTTTTGATTATATATTCCCATCAATAGAAAATTTTTGACATGTATGCATACTTATATATTTACAAATTGTACATAGGTACTAATACATATAAATTGTAAATTTGAGCCTAATTTATATAAATATAAATTTGTAAATTGTGCCTATATACTACTGTACTGATAATATTAAAAAATTCACCTAAAAACAGAAATTCAAAAAGGATGAAATAACCTTTTGAAAGTAATATTAATGGTACAGAAACCAAGCATAAAGGGTGATAGACTGTGACAAGTGCTTCAGAGAGGTTAAGAGGGATGAGAACAAGAAAATACTGAGAGATTTATCAATTATGAGATCATCAGTAACTGTGAAAAGAGTAATTTCACTTGAATGAGGAATCATGTATTATGATGAGGCTGAGAATCTAGGAAACTAGAAGGATGGTGGTGCATTCAATGGAAATAGAAAAGTTCAGAAAATGGGTAGGTTTGGAGGGAAGGTAATGTAATAAGGTGTGTAATGCAGGTGACAGTGATCCATGCCATGCCTGCTCATCCTATGCTATTCATTCTTTGTCTCTTTCCCCCCATTAGACTGTAAGCTCCTCAAGGGTAGGGATTCCATCTTTTGCCTCTCTTTGTATCCCCAGCCCTTTATCACAGTGTGGGCACATAGTAGGCACTTAAGAAATAATTATTGATTGATTGGATGATGTGATTTTGTTGGAAACAAGGACTATCTATTGCCCCAGTAGGGTGGGAGGAAACCCATATTCCTACTGTCTCGGTCTGCTCTTCATACCTTTTTAGATCAAGTTCCCTCTTTTGGAAACCACTAATCTAATCCAAACCTTTCATTTCACAGATGAAAAAAATGTAGTGTTCTTTTCATCCTCCCTCCTATCAAAGCTTGTTGAAGGATCTGGTAAATTAATTCATACTGAGGTATAAATGACTGATAATTGTTCTAGTTATTGATATTTGCATTTTAACAGAGATCAAAAAAAAGTTGAGCCTAATGAAAGAATGTATTTAGAAATGGATTTTAGAGCTAGAAGCATAGTAGATACTATTTATTCCAAACCTCTCATTTATAGATAAATAAGGATGCTGTGAGAAATAGAGATAAAATGATTGACCCAAGGTCATACAACTGATTAGGGCCCACCTCGGACTAGAATGTTGGTTTCCTAAATCCTTGTCCCATATCTTTCTCATCATATGATGCTGACTTTGTAATTTCTATCGTTAGGAGACAGGTGAGGTTGGTATTTGAGGATGGGGGTGGAGGAAATGGTGAAGGGCATTTCTGAGTTCCCCATGCAATCACAGCAGAGAGCTGCTTACTACTCCAATCCTATTAAGCCAGTCTCAGACCTGAGATCCTGAAACAGCCTGTTGGAGAAAAGTTGTGTGGAACAAGAGGGAAAGCCCCTTGGTCCTTGGCCAATAGCACTTCTGCATGAGGTCAAGTCATGCCCACTGGCAATTACCTTATGCCAGACTGAGTGTTAAAATCCAGAGATACAGAAAAGGGCAAAAACATGGTCTCTGCCTTCAAGGACCCACCTTCTTGTCATTAAATGTTTGCTTTTACAAAGTGATATCTACTTTGAAGATATAGCAACAACAAAAGTCTAATCCTTTTTCTCCAACACCTGGGGCATGCTCTCCCTTATATCACCCCGTCTCTGAGGACAGCAGGCTCAGACTTAGCAGGGTTTTTTTACTATTCATTTTTAAATTTTTGTTATCAATAACATTTTTATTTTTAATAACATTTTATTTTACCCACAATTACATGTAAAAACAATTTTTAATATTTTTATTTAAAGTTTTGAGTTCCAAATTCTATCTCTTCCTCGCTAGCCTCCCCTTTCCTGAGATGGCAAGCAATCTGATATAGGTTATACACTTAGCATAGTTTTGTCATAACGTTGGTCCCACCAAGTAGGGCGTGCACATTCTAATGGGGAAGAAAACATGAAAATAACCAGGTACACACAAGACATATACAGAATAGATGGAGTCTCATAGGGAAAGGTACTGGCAACTGAGAAAAGCATGCAAGAGATACTGTTTGAGATGAATCTTGGAGCAAACCAGTTAAGGGGTAGAGGTGAAGAGGGAAAGAATTCCTGTCTTGGGGGCCAGCCAGCACAAAGGCAAAGGAGGGGTGTGTGTGTGTGTGTGTGTGTGTGTGTGTGTGTGTGTGTGTGTGTGTCTGTGTGTGTGTCTGTGTCTGTGTCTGTGTGAAGCCAGCAAATAGTGGATATTGCTGAATTTTCAAGTAGATGGAGGGGTGTAAAGTGTAAGAAAACTGGAAAGGTTGAAAGGTACCACATAAAATGACAAAAAACTTGAAATGCTAAGCAGAGAATTTCATATTGGATCCTGGAGGTAACAGGGAGCCAGATTGAGGTTTATTGAGTTGGGGGCTGGGGTGGGAAGAGTTATAGTTAGACCTAATCTTTAGAATAATCTGGGCACTAAAGGATACCGTTCATCCCATACTGCAGGGATGAATGGTGGGAACTTGTTCTTCCAGAAGGCATGCATTTTATTATATTCTTTATTGCCCCTATGTGAGAACTGAACAAGATGAGATCGATTAAAGGTTTTCCTTTGTCTGGGACAGAGGTCCCAGGGTGTTTGCTATTTGCTTCTTGTGCAAGCAGGGATGAGGGGCAAACATGAAAGACAAACAAAGCTGGAAAGGGCAAACTTTGTAGGGATCTCAGAGAGATAGGGGAGGGAGGGATTTGGGGAGAACTCACCACAGACCTATCTCTTTATAGGTGACCAGACTGCTTAGGGGAGAAAGTTATACAACCACAGCTACAAACAGCCAGCTTCAATTTCTGAAATAATTGTAATTATGTGCAATAATTTAATTATAGAAATAATTGCAAGTGTGCAGTAATTTGCAATAATTTCATTATTGAATTAATTGTGATTGTTGCAATAATGAAATTATTACAAACAGTTACTAACTCAGGAGTGGATTATTTAGTTTGTGATTTATCTTGGTCCTTGATACCCAAAGACCTTTCTGGACCTCAGTTTCCTCACCTGTAAAATGGGGATAATAGCCTCTATATTACCTACCCCCACAGAGTTATGAGTTAAGAATTCTTTAAACTGTAAAGCCCTAAGTGAATGTCAGATATCAGTCAATCAATCAACAAGCTTTTATTTGTATTTTATTTGTAAAATATAATTAATTTTATTATTAAAAATGAATAGTAAAAAAAAAAAACCTGCTAAGTCTGAGCTTGCTGTCCTCAGAGACCAGGTGATATAGGGGAGAGCATGCCCCAGGTGCTGGAGAAAAAGGATTGCACTTTTGTTGCTATATCTTATTATGTGTTAAGCATTGGGAATACAAAGGCAAAAGTGATAGCGCTCCTGCCTTCAAGGCCCTTACATTCTATGGTGGGGGGGTGGGGAACAATATATAAAGAGAGAAGTATACAAAATGAACCCCGGGTAGTTGTGGGAGGGATGGCATGTACACCTGAGGAAATCAGGGCATGTTTGTTGCCAAAGGGTCACAGTCAGAGTTTTTAAGAAAACAAATGATTCTTAAAAAATCAGCTATTTCTCACTCCCTGCTATTAAGCCCTTCACAAGGCAGTGTCCCAACAAAAGATGAAACTCATTTGTTTGGTGACAAAACCTCAGAATGTCCAAGAAGAGACCTCAGAGGCCATCTGGTCTGACCCATACCTAACCTGAACAAGAATCTCTGCTCCCACATTCCCCATGGCTAATTATCTATTTATCAATCAATATCTCAATCAATAAACATTTATTTAGCACCTTCTATTTACCAGACACTGTGCTAATCAGTTTTTCTTTGAGGACTTCTGCCGACAGAAGACCACTGCCTTCCAAGAAAGCTTTATTCCACTTCTGGGCAGTTCTCCAAACTTTTCCTTCCATCAAACCTGAGGCTGGCCTCTCTGCAACTGTCAGTTCTTAGGCCTAGCTCTGTCCCCTAGCAACAAACAGAATAAGTCTGATCCCTCCTCAAAGAGACATCCCTTCAATACTAGAAGATATCTTTCATATCTGCCCCCAAGTTTTCTCTTCTCTAGGCTGACTAACCATCTTTAGTTGGTGGTATAGTGGACAAGAAGTTGGACCTGAAGTCTGGAATTCCCTGGCTCAAATTTTACCTTTTTATTTACGATTTATTAGCTATGTGACCTTGGACAAATTGCTTTACTTCTTAGCCTCAGTTTCCTCATCTACAAAATGGGAGGGTTGCATTAGATGGCCTCCAAGCTTTCTCTCAGTTCTTAATCTATGATCCAAATGTCCTTTACTTCATATAGAATCATCCCTAGTCCCTTTGCCATGCACATGACTCTACTGTGGATGAGTTTTCCAACTTGGCAATCAACACCCTTCCCAAAACGTGGGCCCCAGAACTGACCACAGTACTCCAGGTGTGGTCTGCCCAAGGCAGAATACAATGAAACCAACATCTCCCTCATTCTACACATTGTTGCTTGGTGACTCTTTGTGACCTCATTTGGTGTTTTCTTAGCAAAGATGCTAAAGTGGTTCACCACTACCTTCTCCAGTTTCTTTGTGACTTCATTTGGGGTTTTCTTAGCAAAGATACTGGAGTGATTTGCCATTTCCTTCTCCAGCTTATTATACAGATGAGAAAACTGAGGCAAAGAGGGTTAAGTGACTTGCCCAGGGTCACACAACTAGTAAATGTCTGAGGCTGGGAGTCTTCCTGACTCCATGCCTAGCACTCTATCCACTATGACACCTAGCTGCCCCTATTCTGGACATTTTGCCTCTTTTAATGTGGGCTGAGATGACATTATTGTAGCTTCCTTGGCTGCCTTAAGATAAATCGCTTTTTAGCCACAGTGACTCCCCCCATCTTGTCTTTGTGAAGTTGGCTTTTAAACCCCAAGGACAAGACTTCACATTTGTCTCTAGGATTATGTAAACATTTTAGTTATCCCTGCTCTCTCTAAATAAAGGAGAAGTAGCTGAAATTAGCATTGTCACTCACCTCGTCCAGGGAGAGGATACTGGCCTCGGGATAAAACTTTCCCACTTCTCTTTCTAAAGAGAAGTGGGAGGATCACCCAGGAAACCGATTCCTGTCAAACTGAGAGTTCCCCAAAGGGAGTGGCCTCCTATGGCTGTTGGCAAAGACACCAGAAACTCAGCTCCAAAGCGCACCCTTCCAACAGGTGGTCTCAAGACTCTGGCAGGGATCGTGGGACTTGGGGAGAGGGAGTTACCAAAACGCACAAACAGCCACATGCTCAGACCCCATCAGATCCCTAGGGCCAGGGCAGGGATGATGGAATGCTTACTAAGAAGAAATGGCTAGGCTGGCTTTGGCAGGCACTTCCTCAGCCTCTGCCTTTGGTTCTCCAGAAGAAACTTCTTCAAAAAAGGGCCGAGCAGCTCATTTATGGTAATTCTGCAAGCCAGAGGAGGTGGCTGTACTTCCCTCCCCCCACTTTTAATTTTCCTTATTTATAACCACTCTTTAATTTTATTCCCTTCCCTAGGGACATGGCCACTATGTGTCCTAACCATGCCTGAGGAATGTTTAGAAAGAACAGGACAACTCTGAACCCCCTCCCCCCTGCCTAGTGGACTAAGAGTGTCTGCTCACCTCAGGACCCCTGGGGTCTGGTGGAAAGAGATAAGCAGACAGAAGGATGTACTTCCCTTCTCCCTTTCTTAGCTATCCTCTGCGCAGGGATATTGTGGGCCATCAAAGAGAAAAGGAAAAACATTCAATCCTAAAATAGGAAAAAAGGAAAAGGAATTGTTTTGCAGATAGGTTACTTGATAAATAAAACAAAACTTAAAACAGCGTCCCTTGTCCCCACACCCAGTACATTAGATCAAATGAGAAAAGATGGTATATCTAGAATGTTTTGTAAACTTTAAAGACTATGTAAATATGAACTATCATCATCATCATTACGACCACCACCACCACCATCATTATTATTATTAGGTATGAGGAAATGGTGGTGAGGAAACTCTCTACTAATGCTGATCAATAGGCACTCCACAACTTACAGACTAAGAGAGACTCACTGAGAATTCAAATGACTAGCCCAAAGTCACACAGCCAGTAGGTTATATGTCAGGAACTGGACTTGAACACAGGTCTTCCTGACTCCAAGTCTCTCTCCACTATCCTGCATAGCTTAATTACTTGGTACCTAAGCTTAATTTAGTAATTTAAACTAAACTAAAACAGGTATCATGTACATATTCTCAAATGAGAGAATATATGTAAAGTATGTTCTACAAATTTTAAAGTCCATATAAATTTGATTGTTTTTAAATTATAGTTATTGCATGCCTCCAAGGCTGCCCATACAAAAATACAGGTAGGTCATGGACAAATTACACTGAATGCTTCTTCTCCCACCCTCTTCCCCAATGTCTTTACACAGGTGAATAACCAGGTAGGAGATTTGCGTTGGAGATAACAGTATAGGAAATGGGTTGAGTGTGAATATAGAAGAGAAAGACAGTCTAACAAAGAGGACATAACCATAGAGTAGGTATCAGAAAATCTCAAGCCCTGCCTCTGCCGCTCAATTACCCTGTAACCCTTCCCTTCAAAGGGACACCTCAGAACCTCAGTTTCCTCGCTTGTAAAATGGAGCTCATAAAGCTTATAGTATTTATCTCGCAGAGTCATTAAGAAAGAACCACTCTAGAAACTAGAGCTATTGTTGTAATAAGAAGATTCATTGTTTTTAGCAACACCAGCTTCTGTCTTTCTCAGGCTGCTTCTCTGAGTTACTACTCAACCACCACTCCTCCCCCACTCCAGTCCAACCCTAAAACAAAAGAATAAATAAAATTTTTTTTTAAAAGAGTGTTTATCATTACTGTAGGGACAGCTCTGCATACCTTAGCCTCTAGGAGGTATGTTAATTGTATTTTATTCAGTTTCAGATTTTGGATATAATCTAATGCTCCTAGCCAGGAAACTCTGAAACACCTAATTGTGTGGACCTATCTATAGCAGACATCTTCACTGGAGATACACTAATGGGTCATAAGAGGCTAAATATAGATTCTATTTGAATCTTGGGCTTCACTTACTGCTCCAGGGTCAAACTGGTAGAAACATAAGCCAGTAGGAACAATGATGCTTCCAAGGACCTGCAGCAAGCAGGCAGTCTTTAAATGATCCCCGAGAGGCAGGCAAATATTTTGATCATCTTTCCTCTGCAGACTTTGCCTGTAGAAAGAGCCGTTGGGTGCCATGGGGAGAGATCTTGCCACAGAATTCCACGGGAATAAATATCTCATCAAGAGAGTGGGTTTTCCCTTTCTCAGACCTTTGGGGAAAGGATGGTTTCTTAGAGTCTGTACTACATAATGGAGAGCTTATTCATACTGTATTTTGTACCACTTACTCTTGTAGTCTAGGGCATCAAGGTGGCTTGGTGGATAGAGTGCCGGCCTGGAGTTAGGAAGACCTTGAGTTCAAATTTGGCCTCAGATACTTATTAGATGTGTGACCCTGGGAAAGTCACTTAACCCTGTTTACCTCAGTTTTCTCATCTGTAAAATGAGCTGGAGAAGGAAATGGCAAACCAGCATCTTTGCCAAGAAAACCCCAAAATGAGGTCACAAAAAGTCAGACAAGACTGAACAACAGCACTGTTGCACTGTTAGTCTTTTCAATTATAGTATAAGTTAGTGAGGGCATTGTGTCAAATATTTCTTCTATGGCTCTTGTAGCCCTTACTCCAGGCTGTTTAGAGCTAGCTGCCACCTTTAAGATAACCTCATTTTATATATGAGAAAACTAAGGCTCAGGAGTGTTGAATGACTTATTCAACCTTACGTAGGGATTCAGTAGCAAAAGCAAGATTTGAAACCAGGTTCTTCCCCTTCAAAAGCTCTGCCTTTAATTTTCTGGACTTTGCCACCAGGTCATAGGTTCCCTGTATCCCTGGAACTTTTCTAGGTCCTTGGCACTTTCTCACTCTGGAGCATCCCTCTGTCAAGCCTGCCTCCTATCATTAGTGAGGTTCTCCCTGGGACCTCCATTTTGGGCAGTAGCCAGTCAACCTTGATCCTCTCCCTATCCTGCTTTCAACTTTCCAGACTTAGGACTCCATGCCCTGGGAAGGGTACCTCTCCCTCCCCCCACTTTTTCAGTTCTATTTTGTTTGTTATTTTCCCCCATTTGAATATAAATTCCTTTAGACAAGGGGCTGTCTTATTGCTTATATTTTTATCCCCAGCCCTTAGTACAGTGCCTAGCACACAAGTGCTTAATAAATGCCTTGCCTTGCCTCTAATTCCAAATCCAGCATACTTTTTTCCTGTATCAAGTTGCTTCCCATATTTAGCAGGCACTTAATACTCACTCCCTTTTGTATAAACATTTTGGGGATGTCTTTTCCGTTATCAACTTAACCCTTGCACGAAAGTCTCTGCCAAGTCCACTGAATCATTCCTTCTCTTTTTAGACATTAGAGAGGACCTCAGAGGTCATCAGTCCAACCCTCTCGTTTTACAGATGAGGAAACTAAGGCCCAGAAAGGTTTAGTGACTTGACCAGGGTCATAGAGCTAGCAAGTATTTGAGGCAAGATCTGAAACTAGGTCTCCCTGGCTCCAAATCCAGTGGTCCATCTATGAGGAGTGTAGAGAGGTGCGGAGTGCATAAAGGAGTGAGAAGAAATAACTAGACTGTCTTCACTTGCCATTATCACCTTTTCTGCTGAGCAGAAGCTTAAGGATACATGGGGGGGAGGTGCTTGAAATGGCACCCCCACTTCTTTAAAACTCAGCTCACAGAATAGGATCAGAGGATTAAATGCCTTCTCCTCCATGAAACCTGTCTGATCCTTCCCATTGGTAATGACTGTCCCTTTTAGACCTCAGGTAGCACCTTGTTTTATGACTCTCTGTTGTGTTCATCTTGTCATATTGCATATTCTAGTTATCAGGATTTATGTCATCCAACAGAGGGAACATAAGGTCCAAGGAGTGTATCTTGTATTTGCCCAGGATCTTGCACAGTGCTCTGTATACGGCAGGTGAATAATAAATGTAGGAAGGAAAGAAGGAGGGAAGGAAAGAAGGAAGGAAGAGAGGGAGAAAGGAAAAAAGGAAGGAAGGAGAAAGGATAATTAAGAGCTGCACTTTTGAGTCATCCAGTCAACATTTGACATATTCTGATCTAGAGGGAAAAAACTTCCCCCAAAATTCTTGCACTTAAACATGTCTGAACAAGTAATTTTCTTTTCTTTTTTTTAAAACTCTTTTTATTGACATTTTTTGGATGACAAAAGCTTGACGTCATTTTTTACATAACTTTCATTCCTGAAACCTTCCCTCTCCTCCTACACAATGAGCTATCCTTTGTAACAAAGATTAAAAAGGGGGAAAAAAGCAGTTCAGCATTACCGTCAGCACATTAACCGTGTCTAACAGTACCCACAACTTTCCATATCAGTGATCCTCTTCCTCAGCAAAGAAGGGAGGCAGGTCAAGTCAGATTATTTTTTAAATAAAATTTTATTTATGTCCTTTTCCTTATATTGCCTCTATTTCTCCCTCTCCCCCTCCCTAGAGAGCTATCCTGTCACATTATTTTCAAAATGACAGAGACTTTCACTCAAACAACAAGTCTTGAGACAAACTAAAATCTTAGGTTCCTGTATGCAGGAATTCAGCCTACCTGGAGTCAATTATATATGTATCCTCTTTCCCTACTCATTGCTCTCCTCTCTACTTCCTCTGCTTCTATTTGCATTGTGTAATGGGTCTCAGGGGCTGCTCTTTCCTGAAGAATAAACTCTCTTTCTGTGAATCATCAATCTGATGTGAGAGTAGAGTCAGGGAGGAGCCCTGAGATGCAGATCATGATAAGAAGTCAGCTCCCCTTTACTGAGAAGCACTGAGTCACCTAAGTGCTCAGGAAGAGCATGAGACTGGGGCCTGGAAAAAGCTATATTAAAATTTCGGGAGAGGCTTAAGGATGTAGATCAATCTTGCTCTAATTCAATCCCAAAGCATTTATGAAGAGCCTACTAAGTTCCTGGTTCTGTGTTAGGTTCCCAGGTACAAAACAAAAAGCCAATTCCTTCCCTTTTGGAATTTACATTCTGTTGGGGTAAAGGTGGGAGATATAGCATGTAAACAGATAAGTGAATACAGGACAATTTGTGCAGGGAGAGAGCTCCAACAATGAAGGAGACCAGGAAAGACTTCCCTGAAGGAGATGGAACACGAGCAAGTCTGTGAAGGGAGTTCCACTGAGATTTTTCCACTTAGGAGGAAACCCAGCACTCAGTGAACACTGACTTTATACCGGGGGGAAGCACTGAGGTTCTAGAAAATGAATGACCTTTTTTGGACCCTCATCTTAGAAAAGAAAGCCCCATCGGTCTAGATGGTGAAGGGAAGAGAAGAGAGGGACAGAGTGGAAGCTGATTGCATCAGGCATAGAACGTTGGTGTTGGGCACATTGTTGTCCCATGAACCCCTTCTACTTTGTAAAGAGAGGGCAGGGAGCAAACAGGGGGAAAGTATAAGAGAATAGGATGGGGGAAATAAGTAATTGATGATCCTAAAGTGAATGTAAATAGGATAAACTTACTCATAAAACAGAAGATCCAGAATGAATTAGAAAGCAGAATCCAACGTTGTTGCAAAAAATACACTTGAGTCATAAAGACACACAGAGTTTTGCTAGAGCAAAATCTATCATGCTTTAGCTGAAATATAAAAAGGCAGGAATAGCAATCATGATTTCAAACAAGGCAACAGCAAAAATAGACTTGATTAAAAGAGATAAACAGGAAAATTATATTTTGCTAAAAAGTAGCATAAGCAAAAAGCTAATATCAATATTTAATGGACATGTACTGGATAGGCTAACATAAATACTTAAATAAAAAGCTAAACCAATTACAGGGAGAAATAGACAGTAAAACTATAATAGTGGGGATCTCAGTGTACTTCTTCAGACACAGATAAATCTAACCAAAAAGAAAGTCCCACTTTAAGGAGATAGATCTGCATCCAGATGACACAGTGGATAGAGTGCTGGCCCTGTAGTCAGGAGGACCTGAGTTCAAATCTGGCCTCAGATACCTGCTGGCTATGTGACCCTGGGTAAGTCACTTAATCCTGTTTGCCTCAATTTCCCCATTTGTAAAATGAGCTGGAGAAAGAAATGGCAAATCACTCCAGAATCTTTGCCAAATGAGGTCATGGAGAGTCGGACATGACTGATAAAACTCAACATTAATCCTGCATTCTGAAGTCATGCTAACATACATACAAACATGAATACACACAACCCTCTTGCCATATACAGTTATATCACACAAGGTTTGCAAATCAGTTTACATTCCTTATCTCACTTGACAAAGATCAAAATCTAGGAGTTGCCTTGACTCCTCACTGTCTCTTACCCGCCATATCCAATCTGTTGCCAAGGCCTGTCAATTTCACCTTTTCACCATCTCTCAAACATTCCCCCTTCTCTTCTCTGACACTGCCACCACTCTGGTGCAGACCCTCATCACTTAATGCCTTGATTAGTGTGAGAGCCTGTTGGTGGGGCACGTCTCTCCTCACTCCTATCTATTTTCCATTCTGCCACTAAAGTGATTTTTTTTTTTTTGCTGAGGCAAACAGGGGTTAAGTGACTTGCCCAGGGTCACACAGCTACTAAGTGTCTGAGGCTGGATTTGAACTCAGGTCCTCCTGACTCCATAAAGTGATTTTCTAAAAAGCCTAAGTGTGGCCACAGCACCCCTCCTGACTCAATAAACTCCAATGGCTCCCTATTGCCTTCAGGATTAAATACAAAATCCTATTTGACATTCAAAGCCCTTCATAACCTCATCCCCTCGACCCCACCACCTTTCCAGGCTTCTCACACCTTGCTCTGCCCCCAACCATTCTCTTTGATCCAGTTATACTGCCCTCCTTGCTGTCCTTGGCCCCAAGTATTTATCCCCATGCCTGGAATGCTCTCCATCTACATCTCTACCTCCTGGTTTCCCTGGTTTCCTTCAGGTCCAACTACAACCTCGCTTCCTACAGGAAGCTTTTCCCAATCTCTTTTAATTCTAGTGCCTTCTCTTTTAAAATTATTTCCTATTTTTCTTTATATAGTTTGCTTGTACATGATTGTGTGCTTGTTGTCTCTTCCATTAGATGGTGAGCTCCTTGAGGGCAGGGAGGAGTCTTTTGTCTTTCTTTTGCATCCCCAGCACTTAGCATAGTGTCTGGTACATAGTAGGCACTTGATAAATGTTTTGCTTATTGACTGACTGACTTTTACAACAACCCCATGAGGTAGATGATGCTATTATCCCCATTTTAGGATAGGGAAACAGACTCAGAGACATGAAGTCCTTCTACTGGCAAAACTTTACACATAGTAGGTGCTTAATAATTTTTAATACCTTATTTTTTGTAGGGATATTTGCTATTAGTCCCTCCCACCCCACTTAAATGCCTATGAAATATTTCCAGAGTGAGAAGACTTAGTCATCCAAGTCAACCAAAGACCCACACAATCTAGGCATTCTTGGTGGAAGTTTGTTGTTCATGGAACGTGGTATACACAGTTGTTCATGGAATGTATTATCTCAGCTTAAATGCCCTAAGAAATGTGCACACTTCCCCTTAACAACCCTGAGGGGGCACTTTGTGTTAAGTGACTTTCCCAGGGTTTCACAGCTAGTAAGTGTTTGAGGCAGGATTCAAATCCAGGTATTACTGCCTCCCAGTCCAATGCCCTGTCCTCACGCTACCAAGTAATAAGTAATTTCTCGAGGTCTGCTATCACTTATCAAGTCATATGGTCCAAATATCTATCCTGAGGGTGAGACTTTTAGGCCAAAGGTATCCAGCTTTCAAGAACTGAAAAGCATGGGATCTGAGGCAGTCAAAAAAAGGAAGCCAAAAAGTTCCAGTGTCCATCTTTCCATCTCCTTCCCTCAGCTCATCCTAGGTTTAAGCACTGCCTGCCTTCAGCTTTTCCTAACAAGCCAATTTTGATTTTTCAGAGACCAGAACCAAGAACTGCATAATGAAAGGTTTGTGACCTCACTACTGCTTGGGAGTCATTATACCACGTATCAGAGGGCCAAAGGTAAAGGTCCCATTGGGTATTGTAGGATGTGACTTCATCCCAGGCCACTGAACTTAAGAGAAAGGCATTAAATGTCGCTGAGTTTGGCTCCATTGCTCCTAGACACATCACTCTGTCAGACATAAAACCAAAACACTTCATGTAAGACTAGAATTCAGATAACAGCAACTCATCCCAAGTATGAAAACATAGTGGCCGACAGGCAGCTCAGCAGAATGGAACCGACTGGCTTGAAAGCCTTCATCGGAGGGCTGAGGGCTAGGATTTCAGGAACGTGGGTTCTAGCAGCTCCCAAGGGAAGGGAAGGAATGTTGGCTTCCACACTTGCCTTTTGTTTTCAAAAGCACTGATATCCCTGCTAAAACAAGGGTGCCTTTTTTTGCAGTTAAAGTGGCTGGAACCCAAGGCCATTCTAGGGCAGGCCTTAATCTCAGACTCTTAATCTCAAAGTCTATAGCTGCTAACATGCCCCAGAAGATGTGCTGGGATCTGACTGAGGCAATTCAATCTCAAATGGAACAATACACAGGTGTACTTAGTGGTATGCAAAAACAGTATTTTAGAAGCCATGTGTAAATCATGTGACTTCATTTATTTCAGTTGCATCTGACTCTTTGTGATCTCATTTGGGGTTTTCTTTGCAAGGATACTAGACTGGTTTGCCATTTCCTTCTCATTTGACAAATGAGGAACTGAGGCAAACAGGGTTAAGTAACTTACCCAGAGTCACACGGCTGGTAAGTGTCTGAGGCCAGATTTGAACTTAGAAAGATGAGTCTTCCTGACTTCAGGCCTGCCGCTCTATCCACTGTGCTACCTAGCAGCCCCTATGTGTGACCTTAGAGGTCACCTCATCTAACCCTTTCATTTTGTATTTTAAAAAATTTTATTGCTATCTTTTATTTTTATATCATCATCATTTTCCAATATATTCCTCCAATTCTCACACCCAAAAAGTCAGCCCTTGTAAAATAAATAAGAGGGGGAAAAAAACAGTTCACCAAAACTAACTAAGATATCAACAAAATCTGACAGTATATGCAATATTCCATATCCATAGCCCTTTGCAAAGAAAGGGGGGAGGTACATTTTCACATTTGTTCTTCAAGGTTAACCTTGGTCAATATAATTATACTGCATCCAATTGTAGCTTTTTGGTTCTCTGCATTTATATTACTGTAATCAATACCTATATTGCTTTCTGGGTTCTGCTTATTTCATTTTTATCAGTTCATATAAGTCTTCTCATGCTTCTTTCTGTTGATTAGCTGCCAGAACTCTGTATTGAAACCTTTTATAAATATAACAATCCTTTTGTTATTTTTTAAAATTAAATTTTATTTTAAAAAATTGAACAGAAATCTATTTTCTCTCCTTTCCACCTCCCCACCCCTCTTCATTAGGGAAACAAATGAAATAAAATCCTTATAACAAATATACATAGCCAAGCAAAACAAATTTCCTCATTGGCAGCATTCAAAAATATCTATTTCTCATTTACACCCTCAGTGGATAGAATGCTAGGGTTGAAGTCAAGAAGACCTGAGTTAAAATCTGGCCTCAGACACCTACTAGTTGTGTGAACCTGGACAAGTCACTTTTTGCCTCCATTTCCTCATTTGTAAAATGAGCTGGAGAAGGAAATGGCAAACCACTCCAGTATCTTTGCCAAGAAAACTCCAAACGGGGTCATGAAGAGTCCGACAAGACTAAACATCAACAACAAATTAATCCCTCACCTCTTTATCAGAATGTGGATAGCATGCTTCATCACCAGTTTGCTGGTCTTGTAGACAGCTTTTGGGTTCATCAGAATTGTTATGGCTTTCAAAGTTGTTTGTTTTTACAATTGTTGCTGTTATTACATAAATCATTCTTCTGGACCTGCTCGCTTCACCGTGTACCAGTTCATACAAGTCTTTTCATGTTTCTTTGAATCCTTTTTAAATAATTTCTTAGAAATAATTTCCTGACTGCTTACAGCACAATAGTGTCCCATTACATTTCTAGATCCCAGTTAGTTCAGCCCGTTTGAGAGGCAGCCTCTTAATTCCGAATTGTTGGTTCTGTTTTTATTTTTGCCACCACCGCAACGACTGGTCTAAATATTTTTGTACATCTAGGACGTCTTGCTCTTTCTTGGATTTCTTCATGGTATAGTCCTAATAGTGGTATATGATGGTATGACCCTATCCTTGGTGATTCTGGGTCAAAGGGTATACACAGTTTAGTAACTTTTGAGACATTGTTACAAATTGCTTTCCAGAATGGGTAGAAATTTTTGTTGTTTGTCCTTCATTCTTGAAGAGGACCATGACATCCGTGAGCTGATGCCATGGCATGTAAGTGAATTGGATTTAAGTGAGGGAGGGCTGTGAAAAGTCACCAGCCTCACTTTCTCCTCCAGGGCAATCTGGGTCCAACAGCAAGACATAGATCAGGATGACTGGAGATGGCTCCTGGATACAGTGGGAGATTTGGGCCTTTTTTTTTTATGCACAGTAAGCATAATAATGTTTTATTCATAGCATTCTTTATACAGAATAAGCTTCACTAATATTTAATTCAATGCAGCATCCTGTTGGTGGTGAAGCACATGATTACATTAATTAAAAACAAAGAAAATGCTTTTGACTTTTAAAAATTATATATACATATATATATATTTATATTCAGTTGACAAATAGCATCATAATTATTACTGTATAACCTAGGCCTTTTTAAGCTAAGGTCTTTAACAGGTCTCAGTTTGACTTAATCACTGGATTAAGGCCAGGTAAGAAATGAGGCAAAGAATGGCCTCTTTTAAAAATGTTTATAACTCAATTAAATTTAGCAAGCAATTATTAAGCACCTACTATTTATAAAGCCCCAAGCTGGGTTCTTGGGATACAAAGCTAGATATGACATAGATCCTACTTTCAAAAAGCTTGCAGTCTGAGGAGGGGAAAGACAAGTACACAAGGAGAGTAGGATAACTATAAAGGCGAGATCGAGACAAAGTAATTTGAGAAGAAAGAGGACATTTTCCTCTGGGGATGGGAAGACAGGAAAGGGTTCATGGAAGAAGTGGTACCTAAGTGGGGCCTTGAAGAAGGACATCAACTGATGGAGGTAGGTGGGGTTCCAGACGTGGGTCAGTTAGTCAGTAAGCGTTTGTTGAGTACCTACTATGTGCTAAATGGTGAGGATACAAAGAAAGATAAAAGACAACCCCTATTCTTGAGGAGCTCATAGTCTAATGTGGGAGACAACATGCAAACAACTATGTACAAACAAAATATATACAGGATAAATAGGAGATAATCAATAGAGGGCAGGCACTAGCATTAAGGGGGATCAGGAAAGGGTTCTTCTTTTTTTTTTCCTTTTTAGGCAATTGGGGTTAAGTGACTTGCCCAGGGTCACACAGTTAGAGGAAAGGGTTCTTGTGTAGAAGGTGGGGTTTTATTTAAGACTTGAGGAGGAGGGAGACCATTCCAGAGATGTCCAGAGAGTGGAGATGGAGGGTCTCATGGGGAAGGAGAAAAGGAGAGTGGAACAGAGAATGGTAAAGATTAGATGGAAAACACAATAAATGAAAGAAAGGGAGGAGTATGCGATAAGACTGGACTGGAGCCTGATTGTGAAGGTCTTTAAATGCTGTGGTCTGGAGCTCCTGAAAGGCAACGTAGTCACAGTATTGTATTTGGAAGATTCCTTAGATTGCTGAATGGAGCATGGATTAGGGAGAGAATAGATTGGAAGGGAGAGGACTAGTTAGGACAAGGTGGGGAACCTGCAGCCTTGAGGCCACATGTAGCCTTCTAGGTCCTTGAGTGCAGCCTTTTGACGGAGTCCAAGTTTTGCAGAACAAATCCTTTTATTAAAGGGATTTGTTCTGTGAAGTTTGAATTCAGTCGAAGGGCTGCACTTGAGGACCTAGAGGACCATGTGGCCTCAGGTTCCCCACCCTTGAGTCAGGATATTAGAATCATTTTGTTCAGAAGTGATGAGGTCCTAAACGAGTTGTATTGCTCGGAATGGAGAAGAAAAACCAGACATTGAGGATGTTGTGAACAGAAACAATAGAACTTGGCAACTGACTGGATGTGTGGAATGAGGAAAGGGAATTAGGGTGGTATAATGGAAAGAGTCCTGGACTGGGATTCAGAGGATCTGGGTTCTTATCTCAGCTCTGTCACTACGTGCCCTTAGCATAACAGAGTGCTAGACTTGGAACCAGTATCAGTGTGACCCTGGGTAAGTCACTTAACTTTTTTTCCTCAGTTTCCTCATCTGGAAAGTGAGAGGATTGGATTTGATGACCTCTAAAGTCTCCTCCGACTCTAAATCTATCATCCTGTAAACTATGAAATCACATCACCTTTCTGGGTCTTGGTTTCCTCATCCGTAAAATGAGGGAGTCAGACTAGATAACCTCTAAGGTCCCTTTCAACTCCAAGTCTTTGAGTCAAACATGAATCCAAGGTTAAGAGATGTAAACTTCTTGAGAATAATGATTGTTTCATTCCTTCTATTTGTATTCTCAGCACCAGACAATGCCTGGCAAACAGTAGGTGTTTAATAAATGCTTGGTTGAGCCATCAAAGCACAGAGATGGCTATGTGAAGGGTTTGAAGTGATACTCCTATATCTGAGTGGATTTAGGCACCAGGCAGTCGCAAATAGGTAAGAGATTTGGGAATCACCACCAGAGACTGTTTTCTTAAAGCAAAATTCACCTTTGTACTTTGCAATCACAATACCTATTTGTATCATGTTGGGGGAAGTCCACTGACCAATAGAGAAGGACTGGACCCGTGATTTCCTGGTATAGGGAACACCCAGATGAGGAAACTGGGACTTTAAGAACCCGGGTCACACAGCCAACGCCGATGGGCCGTTTCAGTGGGACTCTAGCCTAGGTTTTCCTTTTTCTGAGACCAGCTTTCTACCCACCATGTCACAATGAACAATAAGACTGAAAACAAAAACAAAAACAAAAACAAACCTACAGATGGTACTTTTATTTCTCCTGGTATAATTGTTTTCAAGGAATATAGCCCTATTATTTCTTGATATATTAGTCTACCTATAGAAGAGTCTATAAGTCTGCTAGTCTGTAGTCTTTAATAGACTAATATATGTTTTGGTTTTTATTTTTATAAAGAATCCTAATTGTTGCTTAGGGTCTGGATAAGCAAGTCCTAGCAAAAGAATAATCGTAAAGTGGTTCATTTAGGCCTGACCTTATTTTAATTCAGTTTAATTTGATTCAACAAACATTTATTAAGCACCTATCATGTACAGAGCACTCTACTAGGTGCTGGGGTTAAAAAACACAGACACAATCCAAAACCCAACCTCTAAGAGCTTACAATGTAATGGTATGGGGGAGGAGAAGACACATGCTCAAATCGTTACAATATAAGGGAGAGAGAAATAAATTTGAAAGTGAGGTCCAAAATCTGAGATAGAAGAGATGATAGTAGGGTTTATATAATGCTTTAAGGTTTGCAAAGTGCTTTACATGGGGAGGGGAGAAAGGGAATAAGCATTTGTATAGAGCCTGTAATGTGTCATTTGATTCTCCCAATAACTCTGCAAAGTAGGTGCTATTATTATTCCCATTTTGCAGTTGAAGAAACTGAGGTGGGCAAGAGTTAAATGACTTGCCCAGGGTTACACAGCCAGTGTCCAAAGTAGGAGTTTAGTTCAGAATCTTCCTGACTCCAGATCCAGCCTTCAATCCACTATGTTCCGTAACTACCTCATCACTTTTATGGGCTAGGAGTAAAGGAAAGATCAACAGATGGAGATGGTTGGGAGGGGTTGAGAGTGGGAAGGCTGGCCATTGCAGTCACGAAGCATGTGTTTATCTAGGAGGTAGGTAAGAGAGAAAGCTGGACAGGTAGGTGGGAGCCAGTTGTACAAAGCCTTGAATAGCAGAGTCAGGAGTTTATACTTCATTTACTAGACAATGGAGAACCATTGAAGATTTTTGAACAGATGACAGGCATAATTAGAGAAGGGTATTGAGTAAATTACCTGGGCTGCTTTGTGAATGGCCAGTGATAGAGAAGGGAAACTGACAGGAGGAATTAGAGAGGAAACAAGATGACCAGCGATTACAATAGACTTAGTAACTATTAATTACCTCAGTGGTAAGAGTGCTCCACTGGGATGTGGGAGCTACCCATGCCACCTCGTATGAGAAGATTCTCCTGATCCTACATGTTTGATGATTGAATGGTTGATTGATAGTACTCTCTCTTCCTTCAAATAATCATTTATTTAGCTAGTTAGATGTATCTTCCCAATAGAAAACAAGCTTCTTGAGGACAGGAACTGTTTCTTCATTTTGTCTCAATCTCTTTAGTGCCTACCATAGTTCCTAGCACATAGTAGGTATTTCATCTATATTTGTTGAATTGGATTAAACTGAATTGAATTGGATTAGATTGGATTGGATTCCCCAATTTTGCCACTAATTAGCAGCTAAGTGGTCCACTGGATAGAGCCCCAGACTTTGGAGTCAAGAAGAGGTGTTCAAATTCTGCCTCGGACATTTAATAACTGTGTGACCATGGGCAAATCACTTAAACTTCAAGAGTCTATTTCTTAATCTATAAAATGGGAATAATAATAGCACTGACTTCACAGGGTTGTTGTGAGGACAAATGGGATAATGATAATAATAATAATAATAACAATAATAAACTGCTTTGCAAACCATAAATTGTCATATAAATGCTAGCTATTATTAGTCAAGTCAACAAGAATTTACTGAATCTTTATTACGTTCTGGACACTGTGCTAAGAGCTAGGGATACAAAAACAAGTAAAAAGACAGTCCCTTCCCACAAGGAACTTACATTTTAAAGGGAGAAAACAATACTTTTTTAAAAAAGCTGAAAAGTAAGGTGGTGGTGGGTAGATACGTTTAGGCAGTAAAGTGTGGTGGTGAAATCCAGGAAGTCAGAAGCCAGAAGGGGAATGTAGGAAGCCTGGCCTGGGCCTGTCTTTAAAATGGAGGTCCCGGAAGGAACTTAGCAATGGAAGAAGACTGAAGGAGAGAATGGATGTTCCAGGGTGAGAAGACTGGGCACGTTTTGAGGGAACTTCCAGAGTGAGAAATCGGCCAAGGCATGGTGGCCGAGTCTGGAGAACTGTATTCTTATTGGCATTTTTGGTCCCTAATCTTTCTGGCCCCATTTCCTTACCTGTAAAATGAAAGGCTTAGACTACATACTCGTTAACATTTCTTCAGATTCTAACATTCTTAAAAGTCTGTCAAACTTCTACCCTATTTCAGTTACAGAACGTTTATGAGCATTTCTCAAATCTGAGAAATTTGGCAAAAGGGAAAGCAATCCTCCCAAGATTGTTCTTCCAGCTCCACATATTACCAAACCATCCCAGGTCTATC
The DNA here is from genome assembly GCF_900497805.2 of Vombatus ursinus. Lineage (NCBI taxonomy): Eukaryota > Metazoa > Chordata > Mammalia > Diprotodontia > Vombatidae > Vombatus > Vombatus ursinus. The sequence continues at coordinate 420,802 of NW_020950417.1, read as the reverse complement.
CAGAGTGCCTCGTCCCAGGTGCACCCAGAGAATAGATGTGCAGGAGAGAATTTTCTTCACAATAAAATACAGATGTATTTTCAAAAGTGACCCAAGAGCCTCGTGCTGGAGTCTGGGAAAACAGGCCTGGCTCCTCAACAGTACTCTACTTACCAATTTAGCATTGACTGTGACCTTGACCTTGCCAGCAGCACTACCCTGTCCTCCAGGTTCTGGCACATGAGATGGAAAGAATAACACTAATGTGCCTCCTGGGAGGGGAGCAGAGAGCATTAGTGGATATAAATCTCTTTACTACTCCTTCAAAGTTTCATTTGGCCTAGAAACAGCACCAATGAAGTGCTTAAATAAAAAACAGCCTCCAAGTGTCTCTGGCCCCTTTTTCTTTCCTTTTTCAAATTCCAATTGCTTGTTCACTTTTCCACTTTCCTACAAAGGTGGAGGGAAGGGACAACTGACAGGTTTTCTTCCATCCATACTCAGATTTTTGAGGCCTGTGATACACAGGCCTCACACGGGAATCCTATCCAGGGCACTAGCTCCATACAACAATGTTATCTACATACGTCTCTCTGGGTTCCCAAAGGTAACACACAGTCATGGAATAGGCAAGAAATTTAAATTAAGGCCTGCATGACCACTTGCAGAGGCTGAATGTCCACCTCTCAGGGGTGCTTTAGAGGAGATTTCTGGTCACGTACCAGTTGGAACCTTTGAGGGTTCTGTGATTCTGTGACCTGAGTTCAAATCCCAGCTCTGCTAATTACTGTGCTATCTTTAGAAAGCCCACTTAACTTTTCTGGGCCTCAGTTTCCTCATTAGTAAACTGAAGGAGTTTTACTAGATCAGGAGTTCTTACTCTTTTTTGCATCACGGACACCTTCGGCAGTCTGCTGAGCCCTAGGGACTCCTTCTCAGAATCATGTGTGTTTCCTGCATTCGTAACTGAAGGAAACACTTCAGTTGAGATATTTGTAAATACAAAAGATGTAATGTTTTTCCCGTCTATGTTCACAGCCCCCCAGAAATCTATTTATGGGAGTCTGTGGATCCCAAGTTAAGAAATCCTGTACTAGATGATTATTGCTACAGAATCCTTGAATCTCAGAGCTGAAAAAACCTCAGAGATCAATGAGTCTTGAACAGGAATCTTCTCTACAAGACCCTCAGCTAGTCCATTCAACCTTTTTAAAAAATCAAATAACAGGCATTTATTAAGCTCTTACGCTATACCAGGTACTGTACTAAAGATGGGGGCTACAAAGAAGGACAAAAAACAGGCCCCACTCTCAAGGAGCTCCCAGACTAATGAGGGAGACGAACAACTATGTACAAACAAGATATATACAGTATAAATTGTAGAAAATCTCAGGGGGAAGACAATAAGATTAAGGAGGACTGGGAATGACCTCTTTTTTTTTTTTTAATTCAAGGCAACTGGGGCTAAGTGACTTGCCCAGAGTCACACAGCTAGTAAGTGTTATGTATCTGAGATTGAATTTGGACTTCTAACTCCAGGGCCAACATTCTATCCACTGGGCCACTTAGCTGCCCCCTAGGAATGACTTCTTGCAGAAGGTGGGATTTTAGCTTGGACTTGAAGGGAGCCAGGGAAGCCGGGAGATGGAGATGAGGAGGGAGACAGTCCCAGGTGAGGAGGACAGGCATGCCTGGGGTCAGGAGATGGAGTATTGTGTGTAAGGAATAGCAAGGAGGGAGAGGGAGATGTTAGAAGAATGGAAAGATAGGAGAAGTCAGGTTATGCAGAGCTTTAAAAGTTAAAACAGGATTTTATATTTGATCCCAGAAGTAATAGGGAAGTGCAATAATTTATCGAATAGGGTCAGATGTGTGCTTTAAGAAGATCACTTTGAGGGGCAGCTAGGTGGCACAGTAGATAGAGCACTGGTCATGAAGTCAGGAGAACCTGAGTTCAAATCTGGCCTTAGACACTTGATACTTACTAGCTGTGTGACCCTGGGCAGGTCACTTAACCCCATTGCCTAGCCAAAAAAAAAAAAAAGAAGAAAAAAGAAAAAAAAGATCACTTTGACAGCTGAATGGAAGATGGACTAGAGTGAGGAGAGACTGGAGGCAGGGAGGCCAGCCAATGGGCTATTGGAATGGTCCAGCCTTAAAGTCCTCCAGTGAGGGGAGAACCCAAGACTTCCTGAGGCTACCCATTCTACTCCTTAGCAAACTGTTTTCTATCTCAAGCCTATGTTTGCCTCTTTGTAAATTCTACCCATCATTTTGAGTTCAGCTCTCTGGAGGCAAACAGAGCAAGTCAACTTCATTTTCCACAAGGCATCCCTTCAAACACTTGAAGGCAGAAAATGTGTCCCCCCTATGAAAACATAACACCGCTACAACTGGAAAGGTACCATGTCCTTGTTAATATCCTAGCATTTAATAGGTGGTGCTGTGGATGAAGTGCCAGTCCTGGGGTCAAGATGACTCATCTTTCTGAATTCAAATCCGGCCTCAGACACTTAGTAGCTAGCTGTGTAACCCTGGGAAAGTCAATTAACCCTATTTGCCTCAGTTTCCTCATCTGTAAAATGAGTTGGAAAAGGGGATGGTTTGCCAATAAAACCCCAAATGAGGTCATAAAGAGTAGGACACAACTGAACAATAACAAAATTCAGTAAAATAAATTCTTATCAAATATATTCAAGTAGATCACAGGCTTGTAGTCAATGGTACCATAGATTTAGAATTTGAAAGCACCTTGTACGTCTTCTTATTCAACCTCTCGGTGTCCCATTTTGTTTTGTTTAATCATTTTAGTCATGTCTGACTCTCATGTGACCCCATTTAGGGTTTTCTTGGCAAAGATACTGGAGAGGTTTGCCATTTCCTGCTCCAGCTCATTTTACAAATGAGGAAACTGAGGCTCAGGGAGGTTATGTTACTTGACCAAGATTACACAGCTATTCCTCTGACTCTAAACCCAATGTTCCTTTCAACTGCCCTGTGCTCTGACCCTGCTGCCCCCACTGCTTGGCCTTCTACAGTTACCTGGGTCTAAACTCCTTTTCAACTCTGAATCTTATCCTCCCAATCGCTGGAACTGACGTGGGGAGAGCTAATGCCTGCGTCTACCATTATGCTCTCTCTCAAGGAAATGATGAACAGGGATGTCAGAGTCACCCAGGAAGTCACTTAACCTCAGACTGTCCAAAGCTGAGTCAAACGATCATCATCTCAGAGAGGTGCCATACTTAGTGAGTGGATGAGCTGGCCTGGGAGTCAGGGAGACCTGGGTTCTAGTCTTTCTCCTGCCATAGCCTGGCTGTGTGGTCCTAGGTAAATCAATTTATTTCTCAGTGGCCCAGGCAATGCTCTAAAATTGTATCAAAGGAGGTACCAATCAGCATTGATAAAAGAAGTTCACAGTCACTGGGAGATAGCTTCTTATGCCTGTTAAATCACAGCTCTAGTTTATTTATTTATTTGTTTGTTTATTTATTTATTTAATTTTGGGCCTGGGGAGGCAATGGGAGTTAAGTAACTCACCCAGGGTCACCCAGCTAGTAAGGGTCTGAGGCCAGATTTGAACTCAGGTCCTCCTGACTTCATCCACTATACTACCTAGCTGCCCCTACTCCAGTCTAAAAAAAAAAAAATTACCATCTCCAACCCTTCTTCAAAATCATACCCAACAGCTTTGAGAGCTACAGGTTGAACTTACTATAGACTTAAAAAGAAAAGCAAATTGTATATAATAGAATTTGCAGTTTCATGTACAATCCTCTCATTTGAATGTCCTCACTGAAGCCCTTTACCATCCTGACTGGGGTCTCAGCAAGTCACCCTTTTTCTATTCTACCCCGTGTACAATAATGCTTTCTGTTTGTTAAGTTTGGAATAAAAATAAAATTTTTATCTCTGCTATGAAAACCCCAAGTGGGGACACAAAGAGTGGGGCATGACTGAACAATGTGGATCATAAACCTAGGACCTACCTCAGAGGCCATCTTTTTACAGATGAAGAAATTGAAACCCAGGGAAACTAAATAATGTGCCCAAAGTCACACAGGTAGTTGAGCTTCAGAGGCAGAATCTGAACGCAGGTCCTCTGATTCCAGAGCCAGCATTCTTTACACTGTGCCAGGCTGAGTTGATTCTGAATTCCCAATGGCCTAAGCCTGGCTTTGGTGAAATATGGATAAAGGATTTAGAGCAGAGGAGACTTTAGAAGTCATCACATCCAATTCTTCCATTTTGCAGGTAAAGACATGAAGGAACCTGCCTAGGGTCACTACTAAGCGCCCGAGGTTGGATTTGAATCTAGTTGGTCCAGACGCCCCTTGTCTGGTTCTCCGTCAACTAGCCCAAATCCCAAAGTATGGCAGAAACCCCAGTCCTGCATTTGAGAGTTATTACAACCCACCCAGGAAAGAGTTCATACAGTTCTCTTTGAGCTGTGTCTGATCCATAGGGTGTTGGATAATGAGTAACCCCACAGTGTCAGCTATGTCTGCCCCTAAGTCTCTTAGATGATTAAAGACAACTGTTGGGATACTCAATACTCTCTTAAATAACTCAACAAACACCCGAGTCATGGGGTAGTGGAGAATCAAATTTTTTTGCAAGTTGTCTGAATAGTTGCTGATTTAATGATAAATAACAGTGACTCACCAGCCCTCAGAGCTGGTGCCTAATTACCAGGTGGGTCTTAAGTAGGTTAAGTCATTCTCCCAGGCAAAGGAGAATCTTTCATCTTGAACACAAATGGTCCCTAAGACAGGATGAGACAAACACCCCTAGTCAGAGAAAACATCCCCAAGCTGAAGAAGACCAGGGACAAAGAGTACTCCATGTTTTACCTGTACAAATAGATTTTTATTCTCTAAAAAACCCAAACTTTTTTTTTTTAACATTATGAGCTTAGATGGGTGTGGTGCTGTGTTAACCCTAGTGGTAAGAGATCCTGCCTCCACCCTGTGGAAAGTTTACCGAGTAAGACAGTCAATACTGAGCCAGGCTGGCTTAAAAGTCTCAAAAATAGGGTACAAACATCACTAAAACAACAAGCAGAGGGTAATGTCCAAGGCTTGGGTGTGGGTCAGGGAGGGAGGGAGATTAGGACTTGGTATGTATAGGTGAGTGAAGGAGGAGTCATGGAAGATGCAGGTATAGACAGGTAAGGAAGGGCAGGGAGAAAGGAAGAAATGTTTTTATTTAGTCTGGAAAGACTGCAGATTTCAGAGGAGTTGGTGTTTTTTTTTTTTACTGGTCCTTGACTTTAACAGTAAAGAGAATAACATTGGTCAATGTTTATATAGTACTTTAGGGTTTGAAAACAGGATTATATGGATTTTCTCATTCCATACTCCTGACAATTCTGTGACAAGAATGCTATTGTTAGCCCCATTGTAAGCCTGAGAATGGAGCAGCTAGGTGGTGAAATAGATAAGAGTGCCAGGCCTGGGGTCACAAAGACCTAAATTCGAATCCAACCTCAGATGTTTATTAGCTGTGTGGCCCTGGGCAAGACCCTGTTTGCCTCAGTTTCCCCATCTGTCAAATGAACTGGAGAAGGAAATGGCGAACTACTTCAGTATCTTTGCCAAGAAAACCCCAAACTGGGTCACAAAGAGTCAGACACAAATGAAAAACAACTGAACGATAACAGTATATTTTAGTGCATGGAGAGCTGGCCTCTGAGTTAGTAAGACTAGGATTTAAGTCTCTCCTATGATTACTACTGGCTATGTGACTCTGGGTAATTCACTTAACCTCTCAATGTCCCCTGGGAATTATGTAAACCTGAAAACCTTAGGGAGTTTGCTAAAGTGCTTCACAGGTCCAGTCAAAAATAAATCTTTTTTTTTTCTTTTTTAACAACCAAGGAAACTGAGACTAAAGAAATTACGTGACTTGCCCAGGGTCACAAAGCTAAGAAGTATCTGAAGCTCAATTTGAGCCCGGGTGTTCTCCATTTCAAGGCCAGCCCCCTTTGTCTGGTTGGCAGTCTATGCCTTAAGCTTTAGAAGTACAGTCATTTCTCACTCAGCATAGCAGCTTGCATTTCCACAGGTTTTAAGGTTTACAAAGCACTTTCCTTACACAACCTTGTGAGGTACACTGTAGATCCATGAACTCCTTAGAGATCACTGCTTTCATTTTTGCCTTCTTATCCCTAGTGCCCAGCAAAATGTCTGCTCTGCGGTCAATCATCATATGCTTACTATGTGTTGAGCACTGTGCTAAGTGCTGGGAATCCAAAGAAAAGCAAAAACAGGGTCCCTACCCTTAAGGATCTCACATTGTAACGTGGGAGATAACATCTAAGTAACTAGGAACATACAAGATATATATTGAGGAGATGGAAAGTCATCTCAGAATGAAGGCATCTGGGGGAGGGAAGGAGAGGCGGGAAGGAGAGGGATGACCAGAAAAGAGCCCCAGAAGAAGGTGGGATTTGCATTGAATCTTCAACAAAACCTAGGAAACTATGAAGTGGAAATAAGGGGATAGAGAGCATTTCAGGCATTGGAGGGCTTCATAAATGTTCATTAGATTGAATTGAATTGGGGTATCTAATGACAACCATCTCAGATTTGTGTACATTTGGGGTGCTTAGTTGGGCCTTATTAATCAATCAACCAACAAACATCTGTTAATAAGTGACCACATGGGGGCAGCTAGGTGGCGCAGTGGACAGAGCACAGGCCTCGAAGTCAGGAGGACCTGAGTTTAAATCCGAGCTCAGACCAAACACTTGTCACTAGCTGTGTGACCCTGGGCAAGTCACTTAACCCCACCTGCCAAAAATTAAATTAAAAAAAAAAATGACTGACCGCATACTATGCACTGTGTAAAGTGCTGGGGATCCAAACAAAAACAAAAAACAGTCCCTACCCTCAGCAACATGTGTGTACATATATGTGTGTGTATGTATTATATAATTATATACTATATAAATTTTATATGATAAATAAATGTATATTGTGTGTATATGTATATAAATTTATAAGTATATATTTATAAAATTATATATAAATAAAATTTAAAAATTACAAAATAAGAATAAATATAAATATAAAATATGTGTTTATATATAAATCTATATAATAAAATACAATGTATATAAAATGAGGAAGTTGAACTAGACAACCTCTGAGTTCCCTTCTAGAACGTTCCATTCTAAATATCTAGAACTATGATCCCAAGTATATACAGGATAAAGACAATAGTCAATCAATAAATGCAAACAAAAATATTTTAAGAGGAAGGAAGCAAGCATTTATTAAGTCCCTGCTATGTGCCAGGCACTCTGCTAAGCCCTTTTAAAAGTATTTTCTAATTTAATCTTTACAACAACCCTTGGAGGTAGGTACTATTATTATTCCCATTTTATAGCTGTGGAAACTGAGGCAGATAGAGGTTTAATGACCTACCCTAGGTCACCCAGCTAGTAAGTGTCTGAGGCCTGGAATTTGAACTCAAGTCTTCCTTATTCCAGGTTCAGCACTCTCTCCACTGTACCATCTTGATGCCCCTAGAGTCAAGCAGAATAAATCTAGTTCCTCCTCCATGGGACAGCTTTTCAAATATTCTAAGAATCAGTTAGTCTATGAGAATTTATTAAGCACCTGCTATGTGATAGACACTGTATTAAGTGCTGGAGATACAAAGAAAAGCAAAAAACCATGCTCCTTGCATTCACATTCTAATGGGAGAGACAACGTGCAGTGGACTACAGGCGTAAAAGATACACACAGAGGTATAATTCTCAAAGAGAAGGCAATGGAGGGGAGAGGGGAGTAGCCAACGCTAGGAAAGACCTCCCAAAGAAAGGAAGATCTGGACTGAGTCTTGAAGGAAGTCAGGGAAGTCAAGAGGACAAGGTGAGAAAAGAGAGCGTTCCACGAGGCATGGTGGGCAGCCAGTGGAAAAAAATGCAAAATTGGGAGATAGAGCGCCACGTGCAAGGAACAACAAGGCAGCTGGATAGGAATGCAGGTGAATGGGGACCAATATGTAAGAAGTCTGGAAAGATGGCAAGGGGCAAGAACATTATCATATGCCCTGCCTACCCCCCAAAACCTTTTTCTCCCCCGGACTACACATACTTATTTCCTTCAACAGATCCTAATAGGGCATGAACTTGTGGTCCTTTACCATCCTGGCTGGATTCTCAATAAATTACTCAACTCAGATTGACCTCCCCATGAATATCTCAAGACTTCCTCCACCTGCATGGTAAAATCTAGCCCTTTACCAGCCATAAATACTTTAGAGAAAGGGGCCAGGGAACCTACAAAATATACAAATCAATTAATCTGTTCTAAGCATCAGGGGCATAAAGACCAAAAAAGATAAAAGAGAGAGCTCCTTGCCCACAATAGTAGTGGAAAAAATGATGTTTGAATGAAACTTGTGATTCTTCCAGAGATTGGTTGCAATTCCTTTTCTTGTTTTTTTATTCTTTCCCACCATAACATTGCCCTCTTCATTCACTGTGACACCAAGACCCACTTGTTGCCACTAAGGTCCCTTTTTTTCCAGAGTAGAACAATTTTAGAAAGCGTTGCTACGGCTTTTTTCGTCCCTGCCAGGTTTTGCTGGAGATATAGGCACAAGTATAATAAAGTCTGCCCCTGTTCTGTGGGAAGGCGGCAGCATTCCTCACATCCAGGTGCATCCATTTTTTATGGGTATTGGCACCAAACCTCAGACCCTCAAGACAGAGATCACATTTCTAGTATCACTGTGGGGATTTTATTGCACATCTGGGGGAGGTAATTAAGGAAAAAAAAAAACCCAGGACCACCAAGAAAGGTGCCATCACAACCTAAAAAGCCTTGATTCTGTTACGTGAACTGTGCCTGGGGTGGCCTCCTGTGGATGAGATTCCTTTTCATTCCAAGAGCATCTGGTTCAAATGCCAGCTAAAAGAAAGCAGAAAGGCAGAGAACAGACACCCAGAACTGAAGGCTCATCCTCATCCGATAATGAAGGAGATAGTTTCTTTGTCCTTGCAGGAGGTTGGACATCTTTACCCTCGGAGATGAAGAAGGGTCCCTGATTTACAGCCAAATTCCCTTCTTTTATTTTCTTGGCCTCCCCTTTGCATCGGTCACTGTTCAAAGCACACTGAAGGGAAAGGGGAACTCGTGAATCCCTTCCAGTGGGAAGTAGTTCGAAGCAAGCGCCGACATTCTGACACACACTTCATCTTCAGAATTGGTCCTTTTCCACTCCGGTGGAGCAAGGCTTTTGACTGCCGAGGCACTTGCCAAGGTCTCAAGTGATGCGAAGGCTTTTGTGTATTCAGGACTCAACGGCCAGAGCTAACCTGAGATCTCTGGCAGGTCTGAGAGAAGGCCAATGCTGATGCATTAAACGGTGAGCCTGATGCATGGAAGAAAGAAGAGGATGCTCCCTTCTATGTAGATGACCTCACAGCTTTCTAAAACTGTTAGGATCAAATTACGGTTCATGGCAGGGTTTGCACAGGGAGGGACCCAGTGTCTGAGCCAGGCCTCGCCACTGGTCACGGATGCTGAGGATTAGTAAGGCGCCAGTGGGGAGGGGTGATACTTGCATATAAGAATGACCCACAGTCTTCAGACCAGTAGTGAACTAGACTGCTGTGCAAATCCAAGTCTAAATTCCAGCTCCCAGACTTCTGGTAGCTTTCTTTCCCAACCCTTTTGAAGCTCGTAAGGTCAATGGATAGAGGCCTAGGCTTGGAGTCAGGAAGATTTTAGTTCAAAGCCTGTCTCTGACATATACTAGCTGTGTGACCACTGGGCAGGTCACTTACTATCAGCCTCAGTTTCTTCATCTGTATAATGAAAGCGTTTGACTCAGTGGTCTCTAAGGTTCATGTCCAGCTCCTATACAGGAAATTAAGGGATAACCTGTGTTTTCTGTATTTCGTTGCTATACATGCAATGTCACAAAAAGTGAGAAAGCCTCCCCCTTGACTTCTGTGACAACCTATGGGGGAGATACGGATGAAAATTGGATATGTTTCACCAGACATGGATGAGTTGCTCTCTGCATTGTAGGAGAAAAAACCAACACTGATAAGAAGCAAGACAAATCCCCACATTGGCCAGATCCAAAAAAGGAGGCCTCATTCTGTAGCTTTCTGTCCCAATGTGGGTAGCATGCTTCCTCGTTAGTTCTTTGAAATCATATTTGGTCATTGCATTGATTAGATTCTCAAGCATTTCCAGGTTATTTGTCCTTCCAATGTTGTTGTTGCTGTATAAATTGTTCTCTCGCTTCTGCTCAATTCTCTGTTCAGTGGTTCATAAAAGTCTCCCCAGGTTTCTCCAAAATAAAACCATCCCTTTCATAATCTCTTACTGTACAACAGTGTTTCATCACATTCATATACCATAATTTGTTCAGCCACTCCCCAATTTATTGGCACTTCTTTAGTTTCCAATTTTTGCTACCTCCAAAAGAGCTGATTTGTGTTCTTAGAAGTCTTTTTCCTCTTTCTTTGATCTCTTTGGGTATAGACTTCTAAGCATCTTTCCAGAATAACAGTAACCAGAATAGTTCAGTGTATCCCAAACACATATATATTATGGTTTTGTACAAGGGTAGAGATTATTTTTAAGCAAAACAAAACACCATGAAAACTTTCTAATTGTACTTTTATTTTTTTAATTAATTTTTTTAGGCAATTGGGGTTAAGTGACTTGTCCAGGGGCACACAGCCAGTGAGTATTATGTGTCTGAAGCCAGATTTGAACTCAGGTCCTCCTGACTCCAGGGCTGGTGCTCTATCCACTGTGCCATATAGCTGCCCCTCTACTTTTAAATCTATTCCTGTTTGCCCTCTGGTTCTTCTCCTTCTAAATCCCTATAGGCTTGGTTATCTTTCTCATTCCTTTGGCAGTGACAGCCCTACAGCTCTGAGACATCTTTTCCTTCTATTGTTGTGTTGAATTGCTATTTTACTTTCCTCATGTTGAGAGACAACAGTGATGTGGTGGAATGAGCTCTGGGTTCAAATTTTGACTGGGCCACTTACTGTTTATGGAATCTTGTACTAGTTGCTTCACTTCTCACATCTATTTCCTTATCCGTAGGATAAAGGGATTGGACTTAGTGACCTCAAAGGTCCCTTCCAGTTGGTCATCTATAATCCCTATTTCTTGTCTCTTCTACTAAATGGAAAACTCCTAGAGGGCAGGGGCCATGCCTTGTATTACTGTCCTGGATTGAGGGCTAGACCCAGGGCTGAGCTGGTAAATGTTTAACAACTTGCTCTTCAGAAATGCATGACAGTGGCAGCTAGGTGGAACAGTGGATAGAGCTCTAGCCTTGGAGTCAGGAAGACCTCAGTTCAAATCTGACCTCAGACATTTGACACTTACTAGCTGGGTAACCCTGAGCAAGTCACTTAACCCTGATTGCCTCAACCCCCCAAAAAAATAGTGCGCAGAAATGTATGACACACTCATAAATTTAATTTTCAGTATTAACATTTTCTCCATCACTTTCTTAAGTTTAGACAATCAATGAAACAGTAGGTTGCTGTGTTTCCAAGGTACAAATGCTCATACTGAAAATTTAACAACTGGGTCTCAGGAGTCAGCTCAAGCTGGCTCTAGCTGGACTTGCAGACGAGATGACCTGCTGTTTGAATATGGCCTAAGACGTTGTTGTTCAGTCCTTTTTTCAGTCATGTCCTACTCTCCGTGACCCCATTTGGGGTTCTCTTGGCAGAGATTCCAGAGTGGTTTGCCATTTCCTTCTCCACCTCATTTTATAGATGAGGAAACTGAGACAAACAGGGTCAAGTGACTTACTCAGGGTCACACAGCTAGTAGGGGTCTGAGGCCGGAATTGAACTCAGGAAGATGAGTCTTCCTGACTCCAGGGCCAGTGCTCTATCCACTGTGCCACCTAGCCATCTTACTAGCCCACTGCAGATTCATACCTACTCTGAAACTTATGGACTGAAAGAATTCTCTGGGCCTTGAGAAGTTAAAGAGTCACAGAGCCGGTACATGTCAGAGGAGAACTTGAACCGAGGTCCCCCTAACTTAAAAGTCAGCTCTCTATCCATTACCCCACAGCACAGGCACAATGTATTTCATAGATGCTTTTATGTGCACAATGTCACCATTGGTAGAATAAGCTCCTTAAGGGAAAGGACTGTCTCAGTTTTGTCTTGGTATCCCAAATGCCTAGCACATGGCCTGGGTCAGAATAGGTACTCAATAAAAGTAGATAGATAGATAAATAGATAGATACATAGATAGATACATAGATACATAGATAGATGGACGGATGGATGGACAGATGGATGGATGCATGGATGGATGGATGGACGGGTAGATGGATGGACAGATAAAGCATTTATTAGATGTTTACCATGTACCAGGTACTGTGCTAAGCATTAAAGATACAAAAACCAAAAAAAATCCCTATTATCAAGAAGCTTATATTCTATTAGGGGAACATAAAGAGCAGCTAGAAAATAGAGTTTGTGGAGGAAAGGAAGGTAACTTGGGGTGTGGGGAGGGAACAGGCACCAGGCAGCTGGTATGAAGGTGGAGCAGGCTGAAAATGAATAGCAGTAGAGTGTTAGCTATGTGAATGGGCCTTCTCATGGCTTGGAGATTCCAGGCAGGGACATATCAGTCACTGAGCTGGCCTCAGGACTGAGTCATACTCAAGGGGCCAGGAAACCAGTGTGGATGTGAAGCAGATCAGAGAGGAGGTAAAGCCAGCTAAAGCGGAGAATGAGTGATTAATTAAAGGTTGTACTTAAGAGAGAAGTTTGCCAGAGGTGGGACATGAAGCCAAGTCTTCCTGACTCCAAGGTCAGTTCTCTATTTGCCATAGCTTTCTACCTCTCATTATAGTAATCATTATTCTTATTGTAGTTGTTGTTATTATTATTATTTCAGATAAAAATATCAGTAGCAGATTAGCTAATATGAATAAAAATAATATTAACTAACATAACATTTAATAAATACATTAGCTAATACAAATGTAGCTTTAGCTAATATAATAATATATAAGAAATATGTCAGCTAATACATATAAATATAATTATATTTCAGATAAAATATGATTAGCAGATTATTGCACAGGTGGATAATAGCTACTTTTTAAAATTAAATAAAAGCATTGGGATGTAAGCTCATCTTCTGTAGGCTCCCTAAAAGGGTCTTCTGGACAACTCCATTAGCAAATAAGATGATGGGGATTCTATGTACCTCATCCTATCCTTGCCTGGTTTTGGTTTCATCCTCTAGGTCTCTATATTTTGAAAGCTTTTGCTATTGTGATATCAATTTAAAATGTTATCTTACATTTTTATGCACTTACTTTGCAGGGCCATTGTGAGGATCAAATGAGATAATGTTTGTAACATGCTTAGCACAGTGCCTGGCACATAGTAGGCATTCTATAAATGCTTGTTTCCTTCCCCTCCATTCCCTTAAGGATTGGCACCACTCTGGGCGCTAGTTTTATCTGTGATGATGTTCCATGTAGATTATTTGTTGAATTCTCATGAATGCTTTAGGGTCAGTATTTGTACTGGGGTTATTACTCTCTTTGTAGCTCCCCATTTTTCCACCCAGTACTTGGAACACAGTGCTCAAAAATATTTGTTGAAACAACTTTTTTTTTGTTTGTTTGTTTTTGGCTAGGCAATGGGGTTAAGCGACTTGCCCAGGGTCACATAGCTATGTAAGTGTTATGTGTTTGAGGCCAGATTTGAACTCAGGTACTCCTGAATCCAGAGCCGGTGCTCTATCCACTTCGCCACCTAGCTACCCCGTTGTTGAAACAACTTTGAAAGAGTTGGGAAATTTGATCAACAAAAAGACCAGCCACAGTTCCAGAGGACTCATGAAACATGTACCCATCTCCAGACAGAGAGGTGAGAGACCCAGAGTGTAGATTGAGACATATATACATATATAACATTATAATATATTATTATACATTTAACATAAAATATAGCTAATATATTATATCTATTTGAACATAGCCTATTCATGAATGCATTTTGCTCAACAATACATTCATAATGGATTTTGTTTTTCTTGTTTTCTCAAGGTTAGGATAGGGTGGCAGGGGAAGGGAAGGGAGGGGGAGAATTCAGATAGGAAAATAAAATAAAATTGTATTTAAAAAAAGAGAAACGAAGAAAGATTTGTTGATTTGATTTGACAACTTGGCAGGGGGCAGGACAGTAATAATGTCTGACAGCTCTTTTTATCTCAGATGGTAGACAGATGGTTGCCCTTCAGGAGAAAGTTTAAAACTAAGGGGACCATGAATCATTATCTCTTTCCTCTCCACAGCTCCGGCAGATAAAAGCTGTGGGCCCTGGCCTTGATAGTGCACTTTTTGGATTTCTGTCAGGACCTGACAAGGCAGATGTTAATATATCTGAGGAGAGCTCAGCCAACTTTTGATTAGGCCATAACAGGGGGTCAGGGATAAAGCACAACTGACAAAGTCCACAAATAATCCCCCAATTTAATTTTAACCAGGATGTCAACCTCTTTCCTCTCCACACCTTTGATGTGAACTGTTTCACACATAAAGGAGCAAAATAAACTGTCCCTTTTCTGTCTTTGTATACTAATATCCAACACATAGTAGGTGTTTCATGTTGTTGAATTGAATCAAATAGCCAATCAAGTGGCAGGGAAACAGACATTTTTTTAAAAAATCAATCAATAAACATTTGTTTAATGACTACTGTGTGCTAGACACAGTAGGAAGTGCTGGGAATACAAAAGAAGGCAAAAGACATTCTTTGCCCTCAAGGAACTTGCAGTCTAATGGGAGAGATAACATGTAAACAAATATATACAAAGCAAGCTATACACAAGATAAATGGGAAATAATTAACAGAGGAAAGGCACTGGAATTAAGTGGGGTTGGTAGAAGATGGGATTTTAGCTAGGACTTAAAGGAAGCCAGGATTTGGAGATGAACAAGAGAAAATACCAGAAACAGAAAGATGCAGTATCTTGTTTATAGAACAGTCAGGAAGCCAGTGTCACTGGATTGAAGAGTACGTGTGGAAAATGTGACCAATAGTCCTGGTATTGTATGACTTCAGGTTACTGATGCCAATGGGCTCAGTAACTGGGTCCAGCTGAGTGGTGTGGAAAGGTCAATTTTTGAAGTCTAGCAAAATATTTCGTGAGTCAAATTTTTTAAAAAGGCAATGCTCACATCTGCAGTATTGACTAGGAAGGAGCTTGCAAATTCTTTTCCTTTTGGCAAGAAAAGGAAACAAACAAACAAAATCTCTTGTGTTCATTCTACCCCAACCTCTCCTGCTGGCCCCCTCAAAAGACCTCATTAGGATGAATGAATGGGAAAATACAAGACGGTAGCTGATTATGATTAGATTTCCCATGTGGGACATTTGATGAGCCCTCTTCTATAAGTACATGATGACATGTAATAAAGGGTCCTGTTTCTTATTCAGAGCATGTGCAGATATCTTGTGTCTGTATCCTGTATGCTTACAGCATGGAAAGAAAAAAACCTTTTAATTGGCTGCTGAACTGGAACTGAGGGTGCATATAAAAGGTTATAAAGAAGAAATTAAATCTTCCTGGTGGCTGCAGAAAGAGAAGAAACTGCTGTGGGTCCCTGGGAGGGTCCTAGGGCTCTCTTCCACCGTGGCCAACATGTATCTCTAAGCACATGACTCCCTTCTTTCTTTGCTGTTTTGTGTCTATTTTTTCCTGATCTTAGGTGAAGGTGTATTAGAGATGGAATAACCAGGCTTCAACTTAATGAGTTTCAAAAGGTCAGAAGAGCCAGCAGAGGACCCCAGCTAAGCCCAGGAAGGAGCCAACTCTGAGGAATGACCTACTTGAAACATTGAGCAGTCTGTTGACTTGGTAACTGAGATATCATGTCCTGCAAGGAAGGGAGCAACTCGCCCACTTAATAAACTTGGTAGCAAGAAGAATGTTTTTAGCTACCACTGTATGTTTGAGCCCACTCTCCCATGTGTAGAAAAGAGGATGTGCCCCAGATCTGGGAAATATTTTTGAATTTTGGTTTTTGCTAATCGTTTCAGTAAAAGCTAATTGAAGTTCGTTAATCAACATTGAGGAGAAATCAACAAGTTAAATGATAATGGGGTGATAACTGGCACTGAGCAGTTGATATTAGTAGCAATACATTCTAGGATGGGGACTTGAACTAATAATACTATTAGAAGAACCCCATTACCCCTTGGAGTATTCCCAAAACCTTGAAGGGAAGATGTAGCCAGACACACTTTGGGGACCTGACCTGTTAGTGTACGTGTGGGATGGGAGAACAAGTCCAGAATTTTGCTATGCAGAGAATTCCCAGATGAGGAATTTCCCTCTATTTATATAGGTCACCTTCAGTGGAGCTGCTAGGGCACTGAGAGATTAAGTAAATTGTTGAGGGTCACTTTGCCAGTCTGAATCAGAGGTGGCACTTGAACTCAGGTCTTCTGAGTTCCAAAGTCAGCTCTCTAATCAACACACTATACTGTTTCTCATATTGTGTGAATATAATATATAAATAACTAAATACACACATATTAGTGGGGTACCCCCAAGAATTGACTGATAAAGGGGTAACTACTGCTTTATAGTATTGTTTCTACAGGAAAATTCATTCCAAGCTCCCCTGGGATACGTTTCCCAAAGGCTCAAGGGCCAGGAGCACCTTATCTATACCCCTTCCCCTCTTCTCACAATATGCATCTTCAGAAATAAGAAGAAAACTCTGGAAACAGTGAATTCAGGGAGAGGGATGGAGATGAGGCTAGGTAGGAGAAAGAAGGGAGGCTTCTGAGGATATCTGACCTGAAGCACTAGAATTTTGGCAGAATAAGGGATGGATCAGGGAAAGGGGAACTGGAAGAGCAGTACCCCTATTATATAGACTGTTAGAAATGGACCTTAGTGATGATCTTGTCTAATTGGGAGGCAGTGTGGGGCCATGGGAGGAATACTGGATCTATAAAGAGGAAAATATTTAGAGTGGACAGATGGGAATCAAAGTCAATTGACAAAGTAAAAGAATGACACCAAGGAGAGAGAAAGAGAAAAAAAAGAAAAGAACACTTTACCATTAGAGTTACACAGTAAAGGGCAAATATGGACCCTCTGAAGGATAAACAAGAATCCATTCTCAACAGAACACTAAGGCCTATATAGAGACACCAACAAGTGAGAGAAATCCAATTTCTACGCCCAGCAGGAAGAGATGTGTCTTGGTGTTTGATGAAGCCCCAGTAGGGAGTATAAACCTGGCCATATGTAGATTTCACATGGCTACATGGAAAGATCTGCCAAGACTTGTCAAATTATCTGACTGCTGCCCACTTCTGCTAAGTCACGAGGAAGTAGAAGATACAATCAGATGAAACCTGAAATGTCCCCAGTGACTTTAAAAGATGGAAATTGACAGACTCAGGGCCATACACAGCACTTTGAGCTCTTCAGATGGGAATCTGGGATCTTGGAAGAGAAAAGAAGACAAGGGAACTTTCTAGTTGGCTGGAGAAATAGTGTCAAAGAACAGCATTTGGCTCAGGATTCCGAAATAATGGGCTGCCAGAAAGGCAGTCACAAAGACTAAAAGAAAGCATTTGACAGGAACCTCCCCAATGTGATTAAGAAGGATTTAAACTGAAATTTGATGGGAAAGAAGAAAAAAAATCTCAGATAAGGATAGTAAAACAGAATCCTACAGAGAATGAGTATGACATGGAAGCATAATGAAGAGATGTTGCATAATTCTCAATGCAGCAGTGGAATGTCCCACCCCCAACTTCCAATTAATGTAACTAATAGAGTACTCTACCCCAGGAATTCTTAATCTTTTTGTGTGTATGTGTCATGGATTCCTTTATCTGTCTGGCGAAGGCTATTGACCCCTTCTCAGAGTAATATTTTCAAATGCATACAATAAAATACATAGAATTACCCAAAAAAGCAATTATATTAAAATAAAGGTGTAATTATCCCGTCCAAGTTTAGAAACCCTCTGGAATCTATCCAAGGATTTCTTGAATTTCTATGTACCTGGGTTAAGAATACTGAGATACCATTATCAGATGAGATTGTCTCTAGTTGAGTTGCAGAATCAAACAGATAAACTAGGTTTGAACAATTCCTATACACGATTCAGTCGAATCAATCAGTCAGACAAAGGTATCTAGATATGAGGAGTGAAGTAGTTTGAACCACAGGATGAAATCAGATAACAAAATATAATAGGATTGGTGGAAAGAATTAGACACACCTCTCTGGATCTAGTTACATACTAGAAGGAGATTCTAGAAGGAGTATTTTTCCAGTAATTGCTTCAGGAGTCAATCTTGGAAGACTTTGAGAAGGCATACCCTTTGTACAAGTACCAGATAGTATGACTATGTAGGGAGAGTAAACCCAGGAGGGTCTCACTCTTCCTTCCTTCTTCCCCCCAATCCTTCTCCTGCCAGTTGATTATCTTATTAGAGAGATTAGACCAGAAGCAAATAGAGCATTGAATCAGGATCCAAGAGAGGACAAACTAGACATGCAGGGAGAAGTATAGCATCAGGACTCTAAAATGTCCACTACAAACCTCCCGGGAGCTTCATGAGAACTCCACAAAAGGAGAAAGGAACTGTCCAACCAGAAGTTGTGAATTGCTTCTTTGCTACAGGTGTTTTCTAAGCTTGAGCCTACTTTCCTCTGAACTCTGTATGCATTTGTGGGAGGATATAGCCGTATTTGGGGAAGTGTTTTTGTACCAATTATTCTCACTATATAGTACTTTAATAAATGCCTTTTTCTAAAAGCTAATTAATTCTGACTGGCTAGTGAATGTCAGTACATAATCGATAAGTACACCTTTGGGGGCTCCTGAGGGTTAGTACTAGTACTTCCCTCTCTACCTGACTTTGTAGAGCTATGATTACCCCTGGAGCCTGTAGGACAGAAGTAATCAACTTTCCTCTGGAGATCTGACCTGTTAGTGTGAATAGGGGTTGAGTGAGCCCAGATGGAGTGCTAAAAAGGGGGGGAGGCAGAGGGAAACAACAACAGGGAAAAGGATCATGATCAGTATGTATAGACTTAACTATCTATGTAAAATGCACTGATTATAGGTATGTGAAATATAATTAACTAGAAATAAGGAGAAATGCACCTCAAGATTTCAGTGAGACTTAGGGATAAAATTCAAGATTAGAAAGAGAAAGCCTGGAAGAAGGACACAGACTCAAAGTTTGGGCTGTAAGTGAGATCTGCAGCAATGTTGTGACTTCCATTGAGCACATACATACAAGTGGATTCATGTTGCATGTAATACTGCTCCTCTTCTTCTTTATATCTTTTTTAAAAGTTGTATTTTATTTTCAGGTTTGAATTATCTTCCTCATTTCCTCATGGCCAGACTATTGAAATAGTTTCCTGGCAACTCTCCCTGCATCAAATCTTTCCTTACTGTAGACCACCTACCACCTACTTGCCAAAGTGATCTTCCTAAAGCACAGATCTGACCGTGTCAGGACCACCCCCGCCAAAAACAAAAATAAAAACGAATGAACAAGCAAAAACCCTCTGGTGCTCCCTATCATCTTCAGGATCAAATTCAAATTCCTCTTTTGGTATTCTAAGCCCTTCATAAGATGGCCCCTTCCCAGCTTTCCAGTCTGTTTATACTTTACTCCCCTCCATATAAACATGCAATCCAGTGACACTGGCCTCTTTGCTATTCCTCCCACAAGATACTCCATCTCACAACTCGGGGCGTTTTCACTAACTAGCTATTCCCCATGAGTGGAATGCTTTCCCTCCTAGCCTCTGTCTCTT
Source organism: Vombatus ursinus (assembly GCF_900497805.2). NCBI lineage: Eukaryota > Metazoa > Chordata > Mammalia > Diprotodontia > Vombatidae > Vombatus > Vombatus ursinus. Next base: position 400,979 of record NW_020950417.1, on the reverse strand, counting down.
GGCTTCCTTTAAATCTCAGCTTAAACCCCACCTTCTGCAAGAAGCCTTTTCTGATCCTCTTTAATGCTAATGCCTTCCCCTCTATGATTACTTCTAGCTTATCCTCTCTCTTCCTCCCTCCCTCCCTCCCTCTCCTTCTCCTTCTCTCTTCTTCCCCATCTCTTGTCTCTCTGCCTCTGCCTGTCTCTAAATGGGTATAGATAGACATACCTATCTTATGTGTTGAGAGTTATGTTCATGTTCTGTCTGTCCCCCGTTAGAATGTGAGCTCTATGAGGGCAGGGACAATGTTTTTGCTTTTCTTTGTATCCCTAGTGCTTATCACATTGTAGAACACATTCATCACTGATACACATGACCATTAATTAAATACCTTCCTTCCACTTTGCTTTCTTGGCTGGAACAGAGCCAAATGTTTATTATTTTGCCAAACAATGAAGGGGGAACTCACCTGATGGGGACTCAAGTTGATGGAAGCAGAGAAGAGGCACCCCAAAACCCTTCATGGTCCCCTAGAATACTGAAGGGGAGATGTAGCAGCCTGGTCCTAGGACAGTGAACAGAGTGTATTCTCTGCCTACACATAAGGAAATCAAGACCCAGGAAGAATTTAAGTGACTTGCTCAAGGTCATAACAAGTGACTGAGCCAGGATTTTAACTTATGACCTCTGAACTCTAAAATCCAACACTCTCACCACTGTACCTCATGATTATCCTCAAGATAAATGAGGTGCTATATAAATGTCAGTTATTATTACTCAAGGGCATGATCATTTTTTGGGGGAGATATCAGCTGTGCCCTAAAATACCTGTTCTCACAGAATTTCTAAAGAAGCTTGCCTGAATTTCTTCCAGCTCTTCGGCCTATCCTTCCCTCCTCTGAGACTGAACTATTTTAGGTAGCATTAAAAATAAAATTTGGATTAACCCAGAATTCTTGGCTGTAACACAATACCTTAATTATGTGCTTTTTAGTTGTTGCTAAGCAAGCCAAGCTCCTTGGGGTGCTTTGAGGTTACTGGGACTATTTGGTATTCAGCGGAACCCATTCCATTTACTCCACCCCTCTTACACATGGCCTCACAGGCATCCAAGGAGGGTATATTGGAAACCTAGCCTAACTCTGACACCTGCCTCATGACCCTGGGCAAGTCACTTAACCTTATGTGACTCAAGTAGCTCCCTAGATTTTATCTGCGTTATGGAGGGATCTACCCTTATACATCACATCATAGCGTAGCATAGATGAGAGTGAACCTGGCTTAATATATCATTAGCAGTCCTTGAAGCAAAAGTTCAAGTCCTAACTCTGACATAATTGGCTTCATGAGCAAATAAATAAACCTACCAATGCTCTTCCTGGGTTACTGTCTAAGACTCCAAGTTGGGAGAGTTTCCTTGTTCAGAAATTCCCTCTAAAAGTGAAATCATGGGTTCAGTCCCTATCTTATAATATATTAAAGCTAAATGGGACCTTACTCCCACTCTCTTATTTTTCAGAGGATGACCTGGGGCTCAAAAAGGTCAAATACCCAGAGTCACTTAGCCACTCAGTATCTGAGGTGGGACTGGAACCCAGGCTTTTTGAGTCCGAATCCAGCACTCTATCTAACTACTCTGGTTGCCTCTAGTCTGTAAACTGGGGCTGCCTTCCTCATGATGCTATCTCACTGTGTTTCTACCAGACATTTCAGACTGCCTCAGGTAGAGTTTTCTACTCTTGGGATTTAGGATGAGCCAAACTACACACAACACAATCTGCCTTTCCATTCCATCACATTCATGGGCTGAGAGCATGATTTATGATTTTTTAAATCGTAAACCCTTCACCCAGATGTTGCAGCTTCAGTGAAATAGCATCAGGGAGAAGAACAGAAAAGGCTTGTATTCTAGATTGAGACTTCAGAGCAGGAAATCACAGAGAGGAATGTGTTTGTGCTTTGATGGCTAGCAAGGGGCCTGAGCCCGCTAGAGCTGCAAACAGACCCAGCCTTTCCTTCTGGAGGGATGGGGAGGGAAGGAGAGGGAGAAAACCACTCCCTCAGAATGAGGCAGACAGAATTAGGCCTCTGGAGAGGAAAGACCTTCAGTTCAAGTTAGGGGAAAAAAAAGGATGGGATACTCAAATAGATGGGAGCTCTGATGATGTCGGTTGGGGTCACTGTCCTAAGAATTAGAAGAGATTAGAGGACCTGGCAAATGATGGGCCCTTGAGCAAGACCATAAAAGGTGGGGCAGAGAGGCAAGGAGTCACAAATACCGCCATGTCAGGTCAGCCCTAGGGGTGGAGACAGCAAAGAGCAGACAACTGAGAACTGGACCACTCTAGGAAGACCTGGGTTCCACTCCTACCTCAGAGAGCTTAGCTGAGTGGTCCCGAGGTAGTGAGGTCACTTTTCCAGGCTCTGTTTTCTTATGGGTAAAATAAAGGGGTTGAATGAGATGTCCTCTAAGACCCCATCAGTTCTAATCTATGATATTAGGAGAACTCTCTCTACAACTCAAAATAGTCAATCAACAAGTATTTATTAATCCTATTATTAAAAATCCTATTTTGCACTAGATGCTAGAAATAGTCACAGAATTTGAGAGCTGGAAGGGACATCTGTTGGCCATCTAGTTCCATCTATACGCAAAAAGAACACCTATCCTCAAAGGACTTAGATTTCATCAGAGGAGAGAATGTGTACAGATACAGACATAGACTGGTCAAGGTGATGGGGGAGGGAAGGGCACTGGAAGCTGGGGGATTTGGATAGGCTGCTTGAGTTCAGACTCAACAGAAACTATAGAGGTTCAAAAAGAGTATTCTATAGGAAGCCTTTCCCAACCCCTCTTAATGGCATCCCTTTTTAAATTATTTCCTATTTTTTCCTGCATATAGCTGGTTTGTACATATTTAATAATAATAGCTAACATTTACATAGAATTTACTATGTGACTGGAGTTGTGCTAAGTACTTTACAGTTATTATTTCAGCAGATCTTTACAAGATACTCTTATTATCCTCATTTTATATTTTCAGGTGAGGAAGCTGAGGTAGACAGAGGTGAAATGACTTGATTAGGGTCACACGGCTAGTAAGTATCTGAGGCTAGATTTGAACTCAAGTCTTTCTGACTCGAGGCCTGGCACTCTTATCCGCTATGGAGCCTAGCTGCCTAGCATATTTATTTTCATGCTGTCCTCCCCATTAGATCACGAGCTCCTCGAGGGCAAGGACAGTCTTTTGGTTCTTTTTGTATCCCCAGCACTTAGCACAGTGCCTGGTACATAGTAGGTGCTTATTAAATGTTTATTGACTGACTGACAAAAGAGCAGAGGTGAGGGAGGATTTAGAGCTAGTAAGGGCCAGGGCTTTCCTGACTCCAAGCCCAGCACTCTATTCACTGGTCTCTAGTGTAACTGGTTGCTTTCACTTAACAAATTGGCCATTAGATTCAATTCTTTAGCAAAGGCATTTATTTACTCAAAGGATTTAGCAAGAACAATAATTACAAAGCATTTCCCCTAATCCAGAGGCACACTCTCTCTTGCAAATATACACAAAGGTAGGGATAACAACAACAACCACAACAATAGCATTCTTCCTTGAAAGTTTGCAAAATCCTTTACGTGTTATCTCATATGATATGCAAAACACCTAGGACGGGGGTACTAGTATTATCCTCATTTTACAGAGGAGGAGAATCATTAAGTAACTTTAAGTAACTTGCCCTGGGTTGTTGTTTCTTTCTCCGGAAGGTCCGTTTGAAGATTGCTTTAGGGTGTGACCATCAGGCCGTCAGTAAATTGAAAAGTCACTCTACTGCTTGTCTGGGCGACCGACACCTGGAAGGGATGATTGGGTCACTTGGCTTCTGGGAAGTTGCTGCTGGGCTGGACTATGCAGGATACTCGACTTCAGGATAAACGTTTGCTGATGGACAGCTGCCTTTGGACTGGGCTGGGAAGGTTGCTTAGCTGTTGGTCTTTTCTTAGGGTGTGATCTCTGTTGATGATTTCCTGTATATATCTGTACAACATAGTTGTTTTTATTTTGTCTCTCCCGTTAAAGTCAAATCCTTGAGAAAAAGGACTATCTTTTGCCTTTCTTTGTATTCCTAACACTTAGCACAGTGCCTTCTATCTATACTGAATGGGGTGTCATGCTAGACTCCATGGGCTTTCTCCTCAATGGACATCTCCCTTCAACTATTGGCTCTGCTGGTTGGTACTACGTGTGACTTTAGACTAGGACTGGCAGAAACTTTTCGTGGATTGACTCCCTTAGAGCCTCATCTCTGAGATTTGTCACCTCCAAGTAGGAGGTGGGAGAGATTTAGCTTCTAGTCAACCATCCTTCCTGGTTCAGCGCCTCTTCCCTTAATTCCCTCCATCTAGGACTCCCTGGGTTTATGGTGATCAGTCCTAATTCATCAATTTGCATTTTCCTGACTCTTTTGGAGTATCTTAGAGACAGGAATATCCAGGGAGAAAGGTATGCGTGCAACCTGTACCGTAGATCTTTGCTGACCTCTTCAAAAGTAATCCATACCTGAGACCTTTTCCTCTGTAGAAATCTTCTTTAGCTCCTAAAAGGACTTTCCCTTTCTATTTTAAAGTCTCTCTCTTCCCCCTTCTTCCACCTTTTCAGTTTTGCTGAAGTCTCACTAGGACATACTATGATATTAGATTAATATGAAATAATTAATATATTAGAGGTAGAAAAATGTCTGTTAGCACCATGACACAGTTCTGAGGTAGAAGACAAGGTAGTATATCAATACTTTCTCTGGGCAGAAATGATTCTGTTCCAGGCCCCTGTTCTAAGGTAGAAGTTCACTTCTTTTCTTCACCTCATCTCTTCCCTCATTCCTCCTTTCCCAAATGGCCATGCTCTCTTTCTCTAACCTGAGACAGTCTGAGGGAGCTGTCTTTTGGGGGGCTGTAATTTATGAAGTGTGCCTCAGGAAGGAGATGGAAATTGTGTGGTTAGCCATGAAGCAGGTGAATGGAAATGAGACAGAAAGTCCTTTAAGTATGTGGGGCTGGTCATTGATTGGGGAATGGCTAAATACTTTGTTAACACATGAATGGAATGTGCAGAAAGAAATGACAAATATGATGAACACAAAGGATAGTGAGACCTCTATGACTTGATACAGAGTGAAGTAATCAGAACCAGGAAAAAAATGTACAATGACCACAACCATGTAAAGGAAAAGAACAACAAAATCATTGAAATTGAGTGCTCTGAAATTAAATGACCAAACTTGACCCCAAAGAAGAGATATGAGAAGGCACTTGTTCTCCTTTATTGCTGAGATACAGGACTATGGTTATGGAACCCTGAATATCAGGTTAAACTTTTTCCATACTTTGGTTAATTTCATCAAAATGCACTTTTTCTTTTTTTTATATTTTCTTATAATGGACAGGAAAGAACATTCTCTGGGACAGGAAGGAGTTACATTGGGCAGTGTAACCGATATAAAAACAAATGATAAATGATCAATAAAACTTATTTAAAAATAAAATAAAAATAAAAATGGAGCTGGATTTCTGAGCCTCTGGGGAAGATTTCTTCTGCTTGTAAAACAAAGAAACAAACAAAACTTTGGAATTATCCTTCTCTGTCCCATCTTCCTATTCCTTCTCCTATGTGGTCTATTAGTCTCCTATTTTAATACACTCCTTAATAAACATTGGAAAATAACACATTACAGTGCAAAACAAAAACAAAAACCCCTAACTCATCTCTCCTCTGTAGCCCTTCATCTCAGTGTCCTTGTTCCCCTTTCCTCCTAGGTCCAGGAGAACCAGACCCACTTCCCAGAGGGAAAGGGATCTTCTGAGGTACACAGTGGAAGACAATGCATTGGCTATCTAGCTAATCTCCTTTGGCCAGTATGCTGTTCTTCTAAGCTCACCTGCCTAAGAGGCAAAATGAAAGAAGGCCATAAAGTGTGAGATGAGACATTTGAATGAAAACTCCAAAGGGCAAGGCTAGTTCTGGTGCAAAGTCCAGGGTGACAAGTAGGCAGAAGAGAAAAAATTTTAAAAACTCCATCCATATGCCAAATCTTCAAATGAGCCCTTTAAATGGGCTTCCCTAAAGAATGTTGTGGGCAGCTAGGTGGTAAAGTGAATAGAGCACTGGACATTGAGTCAGGAAGACCTCTCTTCCTGAGTTCAAATTTGACCTCAGACACTTACTAGCTGTGTGACCATGGACAAGTTCGCTTAATCCTGTTTGCCTCAGTTTACTCATCTATAATATGAGCTGGAGAAGGAAATGGGAAATGGCAAACTACTCCTGTGTCTTTGCCCAGAGTTGGATGCAACTGAACAACAATAACAACAAACAAACACTCTACTGGGCTCTGGAGATGCAAAGAGAAATGCAAAAATCCTGCCCTCAAGGAACTTACATTCTATTAGGGAAAAACAACATGTCTGTAAGTAAACAAAATATAAACAATGCAATTTCTAGGGGGACGGCACAGGTCTGGGATAGTTTGTTAAAAATAGGATAAGGTTTACAGGCCCCATAGTGGAAAGGTAAGAAAGAGTGGGGATAGGGACACCAGAGGAATGGGTTAATAGGGGCAGAGAATGGTGGTCAGGAAAGGGAGCTTTGCTCTATAGGCAGCCTAAGAATCAGAATCACAGGGATTTTTAGTGGAGCCAAAGGGCAGTAGATTGATAGACCCTCAGAGTAGGAAAACTGATGTTGATTTGATGATCAATCCCTTATAAAGAGGTAGAAAGAGGGATTGGGAGGAGTCAGAACAGCAAAAATCTCTAGCCCTGCTTGACCTTCAGTGCACGCTAGAATACTGGGGTTAGTGTGGTTCCAGGACAGTAAGGCATGTTTGAGGGGCTCACACTCAGCCAAGCAGCTCAGCTGTTTACCAGAGCTCACTCCGGTGTCAAGTAGATTATCTGTTATGGGTTTGGTGAGGGTGAGGGCTCAAGATAGTCCACTAAACCAGGCTGTCTCTTTAAGCAGGACTACGGAGTAGTGATACCATGTCAGCTAGCAAGGGAGGGGGGTTAGAAGTAATTCTGCTATTTTAAAAAGGACATGAGTAAAAGGTTTTCAATATGTTTTATAACCATTTCTTTGTGCATTTCTAAATCCCATGACTCAGTTTAAGAGCAAGAAGATATGCAAAGAGCACCCACAAAAAAGTCAAAGGACACCAGCTTCTTCCTGTCATAGTAAGGCTATGAGTGCATTTTGAGGCTGGTCATTCAGTTAAAATGATGCTTCAGGTAGCCCTGGTGTGGCAGCTGCCCAAGTGGGAAATGAATGTGTTCTCCCTTCTCCAAAGACAATTCCCACACGTCCCCGTCATTTCACTTCAGTTCTAGGAACATATTCTGGGCAATATGGTGCTGGTGGTAGAGACACAAAAACCAAAAATGAACTGAGGTCCTCTGCTGCTGCCCAGATTCTTTCAATTTCAACTCTTACTTGGGTTATGGTCAGAGAATTCCTTTTAGAACCTGTGCTCTCCCTGGATACCAGCCTGGAACCTACAAATCCCCCTAAAACTTCCAGTGCAAAGGTGGTTGGTGAGGATTCCTCTCAACCCATGATCATGCCCTAGCTCTAGTCTAGGTCCATGCAAATAAGAGGAAAGTTATGAGCAGAAGGGGCTGAGTGAAGCTTCCATTAAATCCCAACTAAAATCCTGCCCTCAACAGGAAGCCTTCTCCAACCCCTCTTAATTCCAGTGCTTTCCCCTTTTAATCATTTTCTATTTATTCTGAACATAGCTTGCTTCATATATATTTATTTGAGGGCACGTTGTCCCCCATTAAATTGTAAGTTTCTTGAAGGCAGGAATTATTTTTTTCATCTTTGGTCCCCAGTGCTTAGCACAGTGCCTAGCACATAGTAGGTGCTTAGTAAATGTCTATTGAATGAATGAAAGAATGGAGCTTATAGAGATAGCAATCTTTGCCCTACTTCATCCTTCCCAGCAACCAAATTACTGGCCTTCCTACATGCAGATTTCATAGTAAGTATGCCATATATGGCTTTATAGGTCATTGACAAATATGTTAAACACCACAATTAATCCCACAAAAAGGGATTTCTGGGACACTCTACTGGAGATTTCCTTCCAAGTTAACACCAAATCATTAATGACTACTCTTTGGGTCTAACATTTAACTAGTTTCTAAATCACCCAATTGTACAGTTGGTTAGCCCCCATCTTTCCATGTTGTCCACAAAGCCAGAATAATATACTTTATCAAACACTTTGCTAAAATATAAACTATATCTATAGCATTCCCCTGATGTACAAGTTAGAAAACCTAGTTAAAAAAAAAGAAAGAAATGGGATTAGTCCAGCTCAGGAGTGAGCAAAATTTTTTCAGATAAATATTTTAGGCTTTGTGGGCCAACAGGGAATATAGAGGATATTATGTAGGTATTTATATAAGAAAAGAGAAAAGAAATTTCTATACATTTTTCATTGATGAAATTCAAAATACAATGAATACTTAAGAAAATATGAATCTACTAATAAGAAGTATTTTGGAAGGACAATATTTCACTTTATTAGGGTTCAAAGTCAGTGTTCCTTATCATCAAAGTCGATTGCAAATGTTTGTGTTAATACTAAGCCAAAGTGAAATTTTATATATTTCATCTTTGAAAACATCTTTCACACAGATGAGGATTGCCAAGTACTGATATCAGTCCACAAGCATATGATTTTAACTGAGCATATTCATCATTTGGAAGGCATTTATACAATTCTATTAGATTCTCTTGATATTTCCCTTTTAGCATGTCTTTATATTGCAGATTAATCACTTCCAATTGAAGATTAGGTGGAAGCTTCTCAATTGCACAGTTAAATGGATTTTGAAGTATGGAAATTTCTTTTGAATTTACATCAAGGTCAGAAAAATGCTGTTGGAACCATAGTTGAAGCTAAGAAAATATATCTGCTGCACATTTGCATGGGAATGGAGGTTTCATTTCTTGGTTTAACCTTTGAAAGCATGGGAAGTGTATAAAGCAGCTTGATATTACTTGTGATTTAAATGATGGCAGCTAAATAAATAGTGCAATGGATAGACCTGGGCCTGAGTTCAATTCTAGCCTCAGATATTTCACAGCTGTATGACCCTGGGCAAGTCACTTAACCTTTATTTGCCTCAGTTCCCTCATATGTAAAACAGGGATAATCATAGCAATACCTCCCATGGTTATCATCAAACAAGGTAATATTTGTAAAGAACTTAGCATTGTGCCTGGCACATAGTAAGTGCTATATAAATGTTGGCAATTATTATGAATATTGTTTTCCGCTCAGCCCCTTCTGCTCATAACCTTCCTCTTAAAGTTATTTGCATGGACCTAGACTAGAACTGGGGTATGATCAGGAGGTGAGAGGAATCCTGCAGTATATATTTTACAAATAAGACCTGTTTTGTCTTGTAATTTTAAGTTGAATTTATTAGGAAATATTCTTAAGTCTGCAGCAAAAGCTAATTCCCAAAACCTTTCGATGTTAGTAATAATGATTGAGTGGCTCTCATTCAGATACATTTCAATCTCAACTCTAAGCTAAAAAAATCATAATAAAACTTTTTTTCCCTTCTTTTCTTGTTTTGATGTTATGGCTATGTGTTGGTAATAAAAAATAAAATATTACAACATGGCGATAGAAGTGACACTTGAAATATTGTTGAGTTATAACTGCATTCCTGTGATTTGTGGTGAGCCTAGTAGCAAGGGGGGTTAGAGAAGGGGGAGATTCAAGTGTCACACACTCTCTTGCAAACTCTGTTTTTGTAAATTAAAAAAATGGCCATAGACAACACCTACATGGCTGCAGTCCAAAAAAACTTTTTTTAAAAAATGTAAAAACCATTCTTAGCTTCATTTGTACTTATGAAGCCATGCTGGCTCCTTGTGACCAAAACTTCCATTACTAAATATTCACTAATAACCATCCCTTTCACAATCATCCCTTTTATTTTTTTATTTTTCCCACTTAATAGTGTTTTATTTTTTCCAATTATGAGCAAAGATAGTTTTCAACATTCACCTTTATAAGATTTTGAATTCCATTTTTTTTCTTCCTCTCCTTTCTCTCCCCCCTCCCCAAGATGGCAAGCAATCTGATATAGGTTATATATGTACAATCATATTAAACATATTTCCACATTAGTCATGTTGTGGAAGAAGAATTGGAACAAAAGGGAAAAACCATGAGAAAGAAAAAACAAAACTAAAATAAGAGAAAATAGCATGCTTCAATCTGCAATCAGACTCCATAGTTCTTTCTATAGATGTGGATAGCATTTTCCATCCTGAGTCTTTTGGAATTGTCTTATCATCAGCAGGGAGGAACCTGCAGTTTCGAGTCCACAGGTGACCACAGTGAAGTTTGGATTCAGTCAAAAGCCTGCAATTGAGGACCTAGCATGCCACACGTGTCCTTGAGGCCACAGATCCCCCCCTGTCTTAGATCATTGTATTACTAAGAAGAGCTAAGTCTATCAAAGTTAGTAATTGCACAATGTGGCTGTTATTGTGTACAATGTTCTCTTGGTTCTGCTCACTTCACTCAGCATCAGTTGATATAACTCTTTCCAGGTTTTTCTGAAATCTGCCCGCTCATCATTTCTTACTGTACAATAGCATTTCATTACATTCATAGACCACAGCTTGTTCAGTCATTCCCCAATTGATGGGCATCCTCTCAATTTTCCAATATTTTGCCACCATGAAAAGAGCTGCTATAAATATTTTTGTACATGTGGATCCTTTCCTCTTTTTTATGGTCTCTGTGTGATACAGACCTAGTAGTGGTAATGCTGGGTCAAAGGGTATGGACAGTTTTATAGCTCTTTGGGCATAGTTCCACATCCAACACTCCTCCAGAATGGTTGGATCAGTTCATAATTTCACCAACAATGTATTAGTGTTCTAATTTCCCCACATTTTCTCTAACATTTATCCTTTTCTTTTTTTTTTGTCATATTAGCCAATCTGATAGGTATGAGGTCGTACCTCAGAGTTGTTTTAATTTGCATTTCTCTAATCAATAGTGATTTAGAACATTTTTTTCATATGACTATAGATAGCTTTAATTTCTTCATCTGAAAACTGCCTCTTCATATCCTTTGACCATTTATCAATTGGGGACAAATCATCCGTTTTAACAAAATGTTCTGGAAATTTTGCCAGAAATCAAAGTTGAACTCACTGCTTTATAGTCTGCTAACTCAACTTTCTAGCCAGACCGCGTTGCCCTTCTCTAGGCCTGTGGTACTGCAGCTATCATGATCTTTCAAGGATTACTAATATTTGGCCGGGAATCACATTCTTCGGACGCAGGGCTTTTTCTTCAGGCTTAATGATGAGCTACACAGCCACATGCACCTCTTGCTCCAATTCCCTCTGTTTCTTAGTTGTTTGGCTGGGCTCTGTTGCAGCACAGAGTGCTGAGAAGCTGCTATCCCAGGCAGGACAGGCTTCTGCCTTTTGGTTTTCCTTGGCACTGGAAGGAGGTGGTAATAGAGTTGAGTTCTGTTGCAAGCCCGTGGGTCAGCTAGTGAAGCTCCGCCAGACTGTGGCAGACAATGGAGGAGGAGTGATGAGTGAGCTAGCTTTCTCTGTGGTTAGCTCATTATTTTGTTACTTCCTCAGGGTTCTTGTTGTCCTAGACTGTGGAGGCATCTGACATGGCCTTATCTTCTGTGCATAATTCCTACTTTGGAAATGTTTGAGAGGTCATGAGGAGCTAAGAAAATGTCTAATCCTCCAACTTGTTGTTCACATGACCTGGAAGTCCTTAGCAAGTCATTATACATATATGGGGGGATGGAGAGTAAATGGTTGTGAATAACTCCAAAGTTATAAGCCTGAATGAACGGAGGGTGGTGGTCACCCTGACAGGAAGGAGACCTCACTCTAAACTTTCTCTGTTAAAAGCATAATGACTCTTCATTGGATTTTATAATGACTTTAACAAAGTAAAAACCCTAGTAGTCAGGAAAGTTCTGTTTCTGACATGTTGAGTTTGAAATGTCCACAAGAAAGATATACTGTTCAAAATGTGCAATAGGCAGCTTATGATATGGGACCATATTATTCATGGAGTTCTTTATCATGGAAATGGAACAATTATAGAGATTATAGTCAGATCAAGAGTTATGATCATGGATGATTTGGGGCCAGCTCAAAAGAGTGGTTAGGGCTAAATATAAATAATTGGTGGTCATCTGCACAGAGATAATAATTAAAGCCATTAGAGCCAATGAGGCCACTAAAAGAGAAAGTATAGAAAGAGAACAGAAGTGGGTCCCAGGAAAGAACTTTAAGGAACACCAATGGTTAAGGGGTGAGATAGATAATGACCCTTCTAAGGAGACTGAAGCATGATCTGACAGGTAGAGGAGCTGGGAGGGAGCAGTGCTACAAAAACCTGGAAAGGAGAACATTTTCCTGAGACAGGGATCTACAGGGTCAAATGCTGCAGAAAGATCAAGAAGGATAAGAATTGAGAAAAGGTCACTAGGTTTAGCACTTGAGAGCTCACTGGTAATTATGGAGATATACTCAGTGATTTCAATGCAGTGAGGAGGTCAGAAGCCATGGAATGCCACATTAGAAGAGGTTTGGAAGTGAGCAAAAACTAGAGGAAATGAAGCAATGAGTTTAAAGCAGCTCTTTCTAGAAATTTGGTTGTGAAAGAGTGGAGACACCTGGGATGATAGCTTGATGGTACAGGGGAGGGTTTCTTTTTAAAGGATGCAAATCTGGACATGTTTGTAGATATATTTGAAGGAACAGATAGAGATTAGAGGTGGGGATGATTGTGGGATATATCTGCCAAAAGAGACAGGAGGGGATGGGATCAAGAACTTATGCAATGTAGAGTGATTGCCTTGGTGAAGAGAAAAGTGAACTCCTTTTCAGGGACTGGAGTAAAAGAGAGAATTTTGAGAGAGACTTTGAGATATAGGGAAAGGGAAAAGAGGAAGTTTATATCAAATGGACTTTTTCTTTCAGCAGAGTATGAATGAAGGTCTTCTACCAAGATGGAGTGGGAAGAGCTGGTATGAAAATATTGAGAAGAAAAGAGAAGTTCTTGGAATAGATGTGGGGAGCATAATAGAATCAATCAGGAAAGAAACAGAGGACCGACCTACAGTAATGATGGGACAGGCGAGATTAGAACAAATTTGTAGAGTACTCAGACAGCAAGGTTGTGTGACTTCCTCCAGCACCTTTCAGTAGCATATATGGAGTGGAAGAAGCAAATGGCGGAGGGAATCCAGGGTTTGCTTTTGGCAGGGAAGGAGCAGATAGGATAGAGGCACAAGGTCTTGGAGAGTAGACAACAGTGTAGAAAGGAAAGGCATAGAGTGACTTGGGTCAGGATTGGGAAGGGAGAAAAGTGAAGCCAGAGCAGGGGTGATGGCTTAGGAAAGCACCGCAAGAGGAAAAGGGAAGTGAGGGGTGGTGGTGGGGAAGGGAATAAGCCTTTATTGGGTGCCTCGTATGTGACAAAAATTTTGTTAAGTGCTTTACAGACGTTATCTTATTTGATCCTCACAACAACCCTGGGAGGTAAATGCTAGCATTATTTTACATTTTACAGTTAAGGAAACTGAGGCCCACAGAGGTTAGGTGACTTGCCCAAGGTCACACCACTAGGAGTACTTTTTGAGGCTGGATTTGAGTTTAGATCGTCTGACTCTAGGCCTGATGTTCTATCTGCCACTGCACGTAGGTGGAGGCAGTAGAGGTCATGGTGAGAGTACAGTCATTATTCAGTTGGGTCTGATTCTTTGTCACCCGATTTGGGGTTTTCTTTGCAGAAATACTGGAGTGGTTTGCTATTTTCTTCTCCAGCTCATTTGACAGAGGAGAAACTGAGGCACACAGGGTTAAGTGACTTGCCCGGGGTCACATAGCTACTAAGTGTCTGAGGCCAGATTTGAACTCAGGAAGATGAGTCTTTCTGATTCCCAGCCCAGTGCTCTAGCCACTGTGCCACCTAGGCAAGCCAAGAAATTATCAGTCGTTCTGCTTTCTACAGAGATGGGGCTTCAGCTAGATAACTGAAGTTTCCCTTCCCTACTATATCATGTCTCTATGCCAGGCTTGGGATATGTTCCCCAAACTCTTCATTAATTTCCTTTTTCTGTCCAAGTGATTGGTGCCATACTCTTGTTGTAAATATTTTTTTCTCTTTCTGCCTCCATTTATCTTCACTCAAATGCTCTCTACCATTCTTCCTCAGTACACCCCCTGGCTTTCCTCACATCAGTATATCTTCTTAATTTATACAATGCTACCTGATTTTATGTGTGTCTTTCCTTCAGCTATGTATTTATTCCTTTCCACAGTCATAGTCAAGTCATGGGTCCCATGCTGCTAAGTCTCAGTGATATATATTAGGTCAACTGCTCCTTCTATCCCAGGATCTACAATTCATTTTGCTTCTTTCCTGTATCCTTGTGTGTAGACACCTGAGGCAATGCTTTTTATTGCTGGCTTCTTTCTTGGATTTTGTTTCCTGTGTATTTCTGATCATTCCATGTCACTACATCCCCCACACTCAACACAGCCTTGGAAGCTGAGATGCAACAAAGTATGGATCGATTCTTTGCCATTTGTGTTACTTTTGGCCTAAAAATTAACACCAAGAAATCACAGGTGCTCCACCAGCTAACACCACACCATTCACACATGGACCCACCAGTTACAGCAAATGGAGAGGTTTTGAATACTGTGGATAAGGTCACTTACCTTGGCAGTATACTTTCCAGGGATGTACACATTGACAATGAGGTTGATGTATACATAGTCAGAGCTAGTTCAGTGTTTGGAAGGCTCTTAAAGGAAAGTGTGGGAGAGAAGAGGTATTAGATTGACTACCGAACCAAAGGTTTACAGAGCCATTGTGCTGACTCACTATTGTATGCCTATGAAATATGGACAGTAAACCCGTGCCATGCCAGGAAACTGAATCACTTCCATTTTAATTGTCTTAGGAAGATTCTGAAGATCACCTGGCAGGATAAGGTACTGGACACTGAGGTCATTTTTTGAACTAAACTGCCAAGCATTCAAACTCTACTGCAGAGAGTACAACTCCAATGCACTGGCCACATTGTTCAAAAGTCAAACATACGTTTGCAAAAAGACTATTTTATGGAGAATTCACACAGGGCAAGTGTTCACAAGGTGGCCAGAAGAAGTGATACAAGGACACTCTCAAGGTCTCTCTGAAGAACTTTGGAACTGATTGTATGACGTGGCAGACCTAGGTACAGGACTGCCCAGCATGGCGTGCCCACATCGAAGAAGGTGCTGTGCTCTATGAGCAAAACAGAATTGAAGCAGCTTGAAAGAAACAAGAGATGCACTAATTTAGGGAATCCACCCCAAATGTGCACATGAACTATTTGTGCCAGACCTTTGGTAGAACATTCCGAGCTCATATTGGTCTGATCAGCCTCAGTTGGACACACTGTAACTTGACTCTAACATAGTGATGTCATTCTGATCCTCTTCAAGAATGAAGGACAACCAGCAACCACCACCCATCCCCCCCACTCCCCTGTACAAACTCAATAAACTCCAGTGACTCCCTATTGCCTCCAGGAACAAAACAAAAATTCTGTTTGGCTTATAAAGCCCTTTACTACCTGACCCCTTCCTACCTTTCCAGTCTCCTCACACTTTACCCCCTTTCACATTCTTTGCATACTCTGATCCAGCAATACTTGCATTCTTGCTATCCACAGCTAGGTGGGTCTGGAGTTAGGAAGACCTGAATTCGAAGGCAAGTCACTTAACCTCTGTATGTCTCAGTTTCCTCAACTGTTGTGGGTCAGCTGTTTCAATTGTGTCTGACTCTTCATGAATTCATTTGGGGTTTTCTTGACAAAGATACCAGAATGGTTTGCCATTTCCTTCTCTAGCTCATTTTACAGAGGAGGAAACTGAGGCAAAAACGGTTAAATGACTTGCCCGGGGTCACACAGCTACTAAGTGTCTGAGGCCAGATTTGAACTCAGGAAGATGAGTCTTCCTGACTTCAGGCCCAGCACTCTATCCACGTAACTGCCCCTGCTCAAGCAAGAGGGACAAGTAACAGCACCTACCTTGCCCTTGTGTAGTTGTTAGCATGAAATGAGATAATATTTATAAAGTGCTTAGCATGGTGCCTGGCACATAGTAGGTACTATATAAATGCTTATTCCCTTCCCCATCTCTCAAATATGACAGAACTCTGTCTTTTCATTGACTGTACCCTGTACCTACAATGTGCCCTTTCCTCATCTCCACCTCCAACTCCTGATTTCCATGGATTTCTTCAGGACTGAGCTCAAATCTCAGCTTCTGCAGGAGGCTCTTTCCGTCCTTGTCCCCCACCCTACTGCTAGTACCTTCTATTTGAGATTACCTTCCACTGTATATATCTTGCATATGTAATTGTGGTGTGTGTGCATGTTTTTAACTTTAAAGGTTAGAGTTATTTAATGAAAAAAACAAAACAAAACAAAAAACTTGGGGAGAAAGAAAGCCACCACCAAATCCTACAGCCCAAAGGATAGGGATTTTACATCATAAGACATCTCCAGGTAGTAAGTCTACAGATTACAAATCACTTTCAATATGTCTTTGTACATTTTTTTGCATGTCATCTCCCCCATTAAGACATGACCTTCTTGAGGCCAAGGACCATGTTTTTGTCTGTCTTTGCCTTCCTGGCACTTAGCATAGCACCTGGTACACAGTAATTGCTTAATAAATGCTTGTTGACTGTCTGATTCCTACTGCTATTCTTCTTACACTGTAGTTCATCTCTATGGTATCTAATTTGAAAGTAATACTTAGGCAGTTTTCTCAGTCCTCATTCCTTTTCAATTTAAAGCCCTTTTGATTAGATTTGCAAGGCTCCAAGTAAATTCATTCTTATCAGCCTCTGTTAGATCCATTCCTTTCCTGGCCAAGAAACAGTCATTCCAGTGTTTCAAGCCGTAGTCCAGAAATCCAAACTTTATTCTCAGGCTCTATTTTCATAAGTGGTTGTTCCATTGTGCAAAAGACTCTTCCCTTCTGGGGAAGAGGAGAAAAGCCATGCCATCAAGTCTCCTGCCTTGGGGATAAGGTAGTAATATCTTTCCAGCCCAGTTCTCTTGCCTGAACTGACCAAGGTCCTGAGAGAACTCCACCCTGAGGCCAAACCCCGGACATGAAAACTCACCTGAATTCACTCCTTATTGAGTTACAATTATTAACAAACCCCCTCCTGGTCATACCCTCCCCATCCCAGGCTTGGCCTCAGCTTTGGATTACCACCATCAAAAGAGATGCATCTATTTCTTTTCCATTCACTCTCTTCTGAATTTTCTACAATCTGGTTTCAGTCCTCATCATTCAAAGTTACTAACAATTGCCAAATCCAATGGCCTTTCATCAATCCTCATTCTTCTTGACTCCTTTGCAGCTTCTGTCATCATTAATCACCCCCTTCTCCTTGATGCTTTATCCAGGGCATGCGCACTAAAGGTGGATGTCCCCCAAGGCTCTATTCTGCTCCTGAGCCCTCTTCTCTACCCCCTCTATATCACTTCACTTGGTGATCTCATCAACTACCATGGATTTAATTACCATCTTTATGCTGATGATTTTCAGATCTATCTATCCTGCTCTAAGCTCTCTGCTGTACTCCAATCTCACATCTCCAACTACCTTTCAGACATCTTGAATTGGATGTCCAGTAGACATCTTAAACTCAACATGTCCAAAACTGAACTCATTATTTTTCCCTTTAAACCTGCCCAGCCTCCTACCTTCCCTATTATTGTAGAGGGCAACACCATCCTCCTAGTCCCTCGGACACTGACCTCACTGCTTTTCACCCTCCATATCCAATCTGTTGCCAAGGCTTGTTGATTTCACCTTTGCAACATCTCTCCAACATATCCCCTGCTCTGATACTGCCACCATTCTAGTGCAGGCCCTCATCTCCTCAAATCTGGACTACAGCTGTAGCCTGCTGGTGGGTCAACCTACCTCCAGTCCCTCCTGTCTCTTACACTCCAATTCACCCTCCATTCAGTCACTGAAGTGATTTTCCTGAAGTTCAGATTCAATTCTCTCTCTCTCTCCTCTCTTCTCTCTCTTTTCTCTCTTCTCCTTCCCTCTCTGTTTCTTCTGTCTCTCTCCCCCCCTCCTCTCTCTCTCTCTCTCTCTCTCACACACACACACACACACACACACACACACACACACACACACACACACACCACTCAACAAACTCCAGTGCCTCCCTATCACCTTCAGGATCAAATACAAAATCCTCTACTTGGCATTCAAAGACCTTCATAATCTGCCCCCTCCTACCTTTCCAGTCTTTTCACATATTATCCCCTGCCACATATTCTTTTGTCTAATGACTGACCTCCTGGCTGTTCCACAAACAAGACACTTCAATCTCTCAGTTCCAAGCATTTTCTCAGGCTGTCCCTCATGCCTTGAATGTTCTCCCTCCTCATCTCTGAATTCTGGCTTCCTTAAAGTCCCATCTAGGATCTCATCTTCTACAGGAAGTCTTTCCCAACTCCTCTTAATTCTTATTACTTCCTATTTCTCCAATATATAGCTTGTTTGCATGTATTTGTTTATTTGTTGTCTACCCCATTAGATGGTAAGCTCCTCGAGGCCAGAGATTATCTTTTGCCTTTTTTTGTATCCCTAGAGCTTAGTACAGTGCCTGACACAGACTAGACACCTAATAAATGTTGACTGACTGATCATACATATTCGTTTGCTTGTTGTGTCTGCTATTAGATTGTAAGCTCCTTAAGAGCTAGGACTGTCTCGTGCCTTTCTTTGTATTCCTAACGCTGAGCACAGATCCTGATACATAGTAGATGCTTAATAAATGTTTGTTGACTGAATGACTGTTTACTTCCCAAATTGCCTTTCTCTTCTGAAACTCTTTCCTTTCATTGGCAGCAGTGATAAAAACATCACTCATGCCCTTAAAGTCTTCAGTTTCTCACCAAGACTTCATAACCCCTTGTATTTCTTCCATAACCAACCTGTTAATCTAAAACTCATGGTCAAGGTTCTCCCAGGCCTCTTGACTCATATATACTATGTCCTATACCACAGGCAACCCAAAGGGTTCAATATTTCTATTTAGCTTCTTTTCTCCACCCAGAAGTTACTCTAGGAAAATTTCCAAATATAGCTTACATCAAGTTTTCACTAAATGTGACTAACAGAGGGCCCAAACTCCTATATATGCTCTTAAGGCAACAGACACAAATGGGTAAAGGACAGCCTTTATTTCAATCCACAGAAAATGCAAAAGACTCACAGAAGGCTGTAAATAGATAAAGAAAACACATAAGGAAGTTATAGTATTAGTAGTAAGTAAGTA
Source organism: Vombatus ursinus (assembly GCF_900497805.2). Lineage (NCBI taxonomy): Eukaryota > Metazoa > Chordata > Mammalia > Diprotodontia > Vombatidae > Vombatus > Vombatus ursinus. The sequence continues at coordinate 381,545 of NW_020950417.1, read as the reverse complement.
TGCTATAAGTATTTTTGTACATGTGGTCCTTTTCCCTTTTTTATGCTCTCTTTGGGATAGAGGCCTACCAGCGGTATTGCTGGATCAAAGGGTATGCACAGTTTGGTTGCCCTTTGGGCATAGTTCCATATTGTTCTCCAGAATGATTGGATCAGTTCACAACTTCACCAACAGTGCATTAGTATCCCAATTTTCCCACAACTTCTCCAACATTTATAATTTTCTTTTTTTTGTCATATTAGCCAATCTGATAGGCATGAGGTGGTACCTCAGAGTCATTTTAATTTGCATTTCCCTAATCAAAAGTGATTTAGAGCACTTCTTCATATAGACTATAGGTAGCTTGGATTTCTTCATCTGAAAACTGCCTGTTCATATCCTTTGAAAGTCTATGTTTGTTGAAGGTTATCAAGTTTATAATAAAAACACATTTTTACTGAGAAATAGAACAAGAAATAGTGGCATTGAATCCAAATCCCTTGCCCAAGGTCACAAAGCTAGCTTCGACATGAACCCAGGCCTCCATGATTCAAGTTGGATATTCTTTCCCAAAAACTATATCACCTCTCCTTGAAGGCAAGGGTCCAAAGTGCTTAGCAGAGTGCTGACTTTAAATAACTATATAAGTGTGAATTGTTATTTGTGCAACAACACATTGGCTGGAATTGGAGCTCCCTTTCACGCTAAGAAACCCTAGCTCCAGGCCCAGGCCCACCAAGGTCAGTTCTGGTGGGGCCTGGACGCAAAGAGGAGAATCAGATTCTCCTCACACTCTCTGGATCTTCATATACCCACAGAGGAGCTCCCAGGGGGAAATCCCCTAAACCTTAAGTATGACTCATATCACACATCTCCCCAAAAGATGTGATCAAGATCTCTTCTAGATAGCTACTCAGATCAGACTCTCTCTGATCCTGTTTGAGGTTTTCTTGGCAAAGATACTAGAATGATTTGCCATTTCCTTCTCCAGTGTATCCCCATTTTGCAGATGGGGAACTGAGGCAATTAGGGGTAAAGTGACTTGCCCAGGGTAAATAAGTGTCTGAGGCTGGATTTGAACTCAGGAAGATGAGTCTCTCTGACTCCAGGCTTGGTGCTCTATCCATTGTGCCAACTATCAACCTGATCCGGTATGAGACAGCTATTTCTTTCCTCCACCATAACAGAAATGCTTAAAAACACACATTGACAAAGGCTTAAAACATAAAAGAGTAACCTATAACTTCCATTATACTTTCCCAGGAGGTGATATTTAAAATATGAAACGTGTTGTAGAATAACTAAGCAGCTTCACTTCAGCTCTGCATAGTCCAATAAACTCCAGCAAGATCTGTTATCTTCTGACATGGTGAGCCTTAGGCATATCTTTTTTTTTTTTTTTGTCAATTGGGGTTAAGTGAGTTGCCCAGGGTCACACAGCTAGTAAGTGTCAAGTGTTTGGTCTGAGGCCAGATTTGAACTCAGGTCCTCCTGACTCTAGGGCCGGTACTCTATCTACTGCGCCACCTAGCTGCCTTGGCATATCTTTTTATTGAATAAACATTGAAGAAAAAAATAAAAATAAGCAACATAAAAATATATAATCTATGTCAAATTGCTTGCCTTCTCAAGGAGGAGGGGTAGGAGGGAGGAAGAAGGAGAATTTGGAACTCAAAATTTTATAAATTGAATGCTAATTTTTTTTTGTTTACATGTAATTGAGAAAAAAATAAAAATAAGCAACATAAAGGAAGAAACATGGCAGTGTCTGTAGGGAGCAGCTCCTTCTGCTAGTTACCCACATCTCTCAATGGATCCAGACTTCTTGAGTTTCATTAGGTAGCTACTGAGGCTTGAAATATCCATCTCAGGATTGCTTATTTCAGTCATTTGCTCTCAGGGAAAGATACAGAAAATAGAAACAACAGCCAGAGCCTTGAGGTCCCATCTCAGACTTATTTAAATGAATAGTCGCAGGTTGGGAGGAGAGGGAGGAGCTCTCCTCTTCTGCACAGAAACTCTGGAGGAGAGCTGTCCAAACCCAAAGCTATACATTCAGAAGAGAGGAGGAAGAAGGAATGCTTAGGAACTGTTGCTCCCTTTAAAGTCAGCTGAGTGGGCCGCTCTTGCTATTCAGTCACCAATCCTCCTCAATGCAGCCACCCTTCCTCACCCCCATCATGGTTGGGGCAGAGAGGCAATTCTTTTTTTTTTCTTTTTTTAAGGCAATTGGGCTTAAGTGACTTGTCCAGGGTCACACAGCTAGTAAGTGTCAAGTGTTTGCTCTGAGGCTGGATTTGAACTTAGGTCCTCCTGACTTCAGGGCTGGTGCTCTATCCACTGTGCCAACTACCTGCCCCAAGAGAGGCAATTCTTGGGAACTTTCTAGAAACCCTTGGTTGCACCTATCATTTATAAAGAGACCCACTGGAAAGAATCAGGGCCAATGGGACAGTAGATGGCCCCTAGCTCCAGAGACAGCATGTGTGGTTCCAAAAGAGGCCCAGCCCCAGGCATGCCCTCCAGGAGGGATGGCCACTGTTACACAAGGATCCTAGATTTAGAACTGGAAGGGACATTAGGGGCCATACAGTTCAACCCCCTTATTTTAGACTTAAGGAAATGGAGACCCAGAGAGCTTGAGCAATTTGCTCAAGGTCACAAAGGTAAAAAGTGGCAGTTAGGATTTGAACCCAGGGCCTCTGACTCCAGAGGCTAAACTCCTTCTATAGTATCATGCTACCTTTATGTCAAATACTGAACAAATACTTTCTGGTCGATGTTCTAATATTAAAAAACAAACAAACAAAAAACAAAAAGCAAGGTGGTGCAGTGGATAGAGTGCTTGGGCTGGACTCAGAAAGACTCTTCTTTCTGAAGTCAAATCGCACCTCAGACACTTACTAGCTGTGTCCCCCTGGGCAAATCAATTAATTCTGTTTGCCTCAGTTTCCTCATCTGTAAAATGAGCTGGAGAGGGAAATGACAAACCACTCCAGTATCTTTGCCAAGAAAACCCCAAATGAGGTCATGAAGAATCAGACGTGACTGAAACAACTGAACAACAACTAATATAAAAAATCCACTTTAGCTTGGAAAAAGAAATTTTAAACAATATTTTTTGATCTTCTAAGAGCTTGAAAACCCATGACAAACTTTGCCCTTTCACTTCTCACATCCTTTTGAAACTTCTAGGCGACAAAGAAGGTGCCTCCAATGCGGGCGTGTTTTCCCCTCAATGTCTCTCACCTCCCCAGGGCTCTGGTAGGTGGTGGCTCACAAACCCCTCCCCTTGGAACCCCATGACCCCCATAAGTTTGAGACAGTTTGAGGTGGGCCTCTGGTCCTCTTCGAGAACAAATGACAAAAACAACAAAGTGTGAGGCTGACCCCGAGAGAGGCACTGAAGAAGGGGGGATTTAAATGGCCACTCCAGCTTGCGGGCTGTTGTTCTAGACGAGGACACCAGATCAGTCTGTTGGATTGCAGTGCCGCGGCTGAGTCCCAGTGCTTTCTCAACCCTCTTGTCTCCTGCTTCCTTCCTCTGGACACCGGCGTCCAAGAGCAACAAAGGAGTAGGATTTAACAAGTGCCCATCTCCCTTACGGGCTGGGGTGATCTCCCTTACGGGCAAAAGCGGTGTGTGGCCTCAAGATTAACAGTCAGCTGGGAAAGACAGCGGGAGGTGAAGTCTTTTAATCTGCCCCTCTGCCTGCCGCCTCGCTGAAGACCTCAGCCTGGATTCCTGTTCAAATCCTCTGTGCCTCCTTGCCTCTCCCGCCACTTCCCCTCCCCCACCCCCACCCTGCCACTAACATAAACTTGTAATCCAGGGTACCAAAAAATGCCGCCTATTTCCTGGGCAACACTAAAGTCCTTCGATAAAGCAAAATATATGCGGTTCTTAACTCACAAACAGCACTCACTGTCTTTCAAAAGTTCATTGGTTACTCTGTTACTCAGAAGTGAATACATTTTCCCAAAGAAAACAATGTTATAAATGATACTCGGGTCCCTAGACCAGTCCACTGAAGCCCAAGATGTGTCTGAAATATATATGATTCCTATAACTCAAAGCCTATTTGCACAGCAGTCTCTTTATTGGTGGAGATTACAATGCTTTGAGCCTGCTTTAAGGGTAAAGTTGGTGAGATTTTGAGAAAAGAGAGACACTGGTCTTCTGGCTTCCAGCCTTGGGAAAGAAGATGTGTGATTCCACAGCCTTCTCAGGACCCCAAAGAGAGAAACTCTATGTAGTCAGAGAATGTTGACAGCCAGTGAAAAAAGATGTCTGGGGGCCAGTTCCTGATTCTAATGCTGCAAAGTTGCCAACAACCTCAAAGCTGTTATCAGATGACCTACTTGAGCTGGAGTCCTTTGCACCATTGTTCTCATTGCCTTAAGGGCAGCCAGGTGGCACATTAGGTAGAGTGCTAGGTTGGAATCAGGAAGACCTGAGTTCAAATCCAGCTTCAGACACTTACTAGCTGTGTGACCCTGGGCAAGTCACTTAACCCTACTTGCTTCAGTTTCCTCATCTGTAAAATAGACTGGAGGGGGGAAAAAAAGACAATCCACTAGAGTATCTTTGCCAAGAAAACCCTAAAGGGGTTCATGAAGAGTAAGATATGACTAAAAAACAACTGAACACATCTCATTGCCTTGCTGCTCTTTGCTGCATTCTCCTGGGTGTTTCCCCTGCTACTGTTTCTGCTGTTACCATGTTCTGATCTTAAGCTACTATTAGGTCTCAGAGGAAGGAGTCTGACAGCTCTTCAGGTAGATTGTCCCAATGGCTATGACTAGCTTTTTTTTTTTTTTTGACACAAATACCTAACTAGACACATCCAACCAGCAAGTTAAAGAAACCTTTGGGCATGTTTAAATCTTCTGGATTCTCTCAGCTTAACTCTTAACTGAGTTATGCCCAGAAAATTTCTTTTACATTTTATTGTACCTGTGGTCCAGGCCATTCATTCTCAGGGGGTCTACTAAGTAAAAGTGGCAAGGAATTGGTGAAGCTATAATGAAAAAACCTCAACTTCCCTTACATTCTAAGCCCCCTTTTCATGCAAAACACAAGGATAGGGTTGGTGATTTTTGCCTTATTACCTACCAACAACCAAAATCACACTACCTTACAAGGTAGGGTCTCCAGATATTATTATTATTATTTGTCTAGGCAACGGAGTTAAGTGACTTGCCCAGGGTCACACAGTTAGTAAGTGGTATGTGTCTGAGGTCAGATTTGAACTCAGGTCCTCCTGAATCCAGGGTTGGTACTCTATCCACTGTACCACCTAGCTGCCCCTCCAGGTATTATTCTTAATCACTTTACTGGTGAGGAAACTCAGGTTCAGAAGGCTTATGGGATTTTCCTATGGTTACATAAGGACATAACAAGTATCACAGGCAGGATTCAATCTTAAAGTACAGTGCTCTCTCCAGGATACTATAATTTCTAACCAAAGACACTTACCCCAAGAAGAGACATGCTGGTTATTGTGTATTTAAGTGATTGTCTCATATGGAATAATTATTTCAGACCTCTGCTCAAATCCCCCAGTGTCAATGACTTTAAAAAGAAACATATAGGAAATTGGATTCCACCTTGAAAATAATATTAGTAAATAGTAGCTAACATTTATGTAGCACTTTAAGATTTACAAAGCAGTTTTCATATGTAACTAGAGCCCCAAAGACCATTGGTATGGGACTCTTTCCTCACTGGTGGAGATCACAGTTGGTAAGAGGTATAACATGCTATGGGGCAGCTAGGTGGCTCAGTGAATAGAGTGCTGGGCCTGAAGTCAGGACAACTTATCTTCTTGAGTTCAAATCTGGCCTCAGACATTTACTAGCTATGTGATCCTGAGCAAATCACTTAATCCTGTCTGCCTCAGTTACTCATCTGTAAAATGAGCTAGAGAAGGAAATGACAAACCACTCCAGTATCTTTGCCAAGAAAACTCCAAAATGGAGTCATGAGGACTTGGACACAAGTGAGATGACTCAGCAACAAAAATAATGTGTTATATATAGCAACAACTCTTTGAAATGTGTATGTTTGAAATCATACTATATACCCTTTTGGGTAGCGCTTCTGTTTTTATATGCACCAGTCTGAAAGCCTGCATGTTCCTTGTTTACTCATGATGCTCAGGTATTGAAAATGGTTAGTTTTTCTACCGTGTTAGATGGTTGTATTTTGGAGTCTGTAGCACCTAGAATTCTGCATGATCCAGATACTTATAAACACCTCTATGCAAAAAGGAACTTCTGGTTTCCTGCAAAAATACATTGGAAAAAGCTCCAAAAAAATGCCTTCAGTTCAGGAGAGAAGTCACTTGACGTACTACATCTGACATTCCCTCTCCCCTGCTTAATGTGAGCTAAATAATTGTCATATATTTCATTTTATTGGAACTTGGGGGTAAAGGTGAAAAGTCTGGGGCCCAGTGATAAGCCCATACAATACTCAATGGGACCAAACTGTCAACAGGAAGCCTGAATCTTGCAGATCTGCTCAAAAAAGACTCAGTGTTCACTGAAATCCACTTGACCTTGTTGTTACATTAGCCTTCGAACTCTACTCTGTCATATTAAGATAGAGCCACATTTTTTTTATAAAGTTGTTAAATCTTTTAGGTACCACCCGAACTTAAAAGTAGGCTGCCTTCTTTTGACACAGCTCACAGAAGAATGCCTTTGAATAGAAACTCAGTAAATATATACTCTACTACTACTTATACTAACTCAAGTCTCATCAGCATTGTCATTAAGAATCATAGGACCAACAGCTCCTTAAGAGGCTAATTATATCCAAAGTCACAATCAAAATCCAAGATTTAAATCTGCCTAATGAAAAGGAAGAAAAATCTTACTTTCTACAGGAAGACTTTCCCGATCCAGAGGGGTGCTGAGAAATGTTTGACAAATGGCTCTCTGGAGAAAAAAATAAAATTTAAAAATATGTATGTATACACACACACACACACAACAATTTAAAGATTAATCTATGTTATTAACATTTTTTCTGGCACGTTCTTAAGTCTAGACCAAGGGTTGGCAATGGTAGCCCACAGGTCAAATCTGGCCCACACTTCCTGTTTTTGTACCACCCATAAACCAACGATGGTTTTTACACTTTTAAGTGATCAAGAAAAAAAATCAAGAATAATACTTCATTATATAAGAAAATTATATGAAATTCAAATTTTAGTGTCCATAAGAAAAGTTTTATCAGAATGTGGACTGCCTTGGTGCCATAATAGCAGAGTAGATAAGGACAGAGGCTACATGTGTTACTCATCATTTAGTACAACTGTTCAGTGCCTTACGAAATGGCAGTGATGCAGCTATTGTTTGACAGCATTTTGAATGCTATAATATTGTCGCACTGCAACATTTTATTATTATTTTTAATCATTAGTGCATGCTTTATTGTTATTCAGTCATGTCCAACTCTTCGTGACTCCATGGACTGTAGCACACCAGGCTCTTCTAACCTCATTATCTCCTGGAAGTCTGTCCAAGTTCATGTTCCTTGTTTCCATGACACCATCTATCCATTTCATCCTCTGCCACCCCCTTTTCCTTCCTTCAATCTTTCCCAGCATCAAGGTCTTTTCCAATGGGTCCCATCTTCTCATTATGTGGCCAAAATATTTAAGCTTTGGCTTTAGTATTTGGCCTTCCAGTGAATAGCTTGATTAATTCCTTTATGTATTGACTGATTTGATCTCTTTGTCCAAGGGACTCTCAAAGGTCTCCTCAGCGGGGCAGCTACGTGGTGCGGTGGATAGAGCACCGGCCCTGAAGTCAGGAGAACCTGAGTTCAAATCCTGCCTCGGACCAAACGCTTGACACTTACTTAGCTGTGTGACCCTGGGCAAGTCACTTAACCCCAATTGCCGGGGGAAAAAAAAGTCTCCTCAGCACCACAATTTGAAAACGTCAGTTCTGAGGTACTCAGCTTTCCTTATAGTCCAGCTCTCACAGCCGTACATTGCTGCTGGAAAAACCACAGCTCTAACCATACAGACCTTTCTTGGCAAATTTTTTAGTATGTTGTCCAGATGTTCCATAGCTTTCCTTCCAAGGTGCAAGGTTCTTTTAATTTCATGGCTGCAGTCACCATCTGCAGTAATCTTTGAACCAAAGAATATAAAGTTTGACCCTTCTTCCAATTCTTCTCCCTCCATTCACCAGGAAATGATGGGACCAGTTGCCAAGATCTCAGTTGTTTTTTTTTTTAATGTTAAGCTTCAAGCAGCTTTTACACTTTCCTCCTTCACCTTCAAAGTGCTTCTTAATTCTTCTTCACTTTCTGCCACCAGAGTGGTGTCATCTGTGTATCTGAAATTGTTGATATTTCTCCTGGCAACCTTAATTCCACCTTTTGATTCATCTAGCTTGGCATTTCACATGATGTACTCTGCATATTAGTTAATTAAATAAGGTAACAACATACAGCCTTGTCGTACACCTTTTCCAATCTTAAACCAATCTGTTCCATGTTCGGTTATATCTGTTGCTTCTTGGCTTACATATAGGTTCCTCAAGAGATAAGTAAGATGATCTGGTACTCACATCTCTTTGAGGACTTGCCACATTTTGTTGTGATCCACACAGTCAAAGGCTTTAGTGTTGTCAACGAAGCAGAAGTAGAAGTTTTTCTGGAATTCCCTTGCTTTCTCCATCATTCAGCAAATGTTGGCAGTTTGGTCTCTAGTTTCTCTGCCTCTTTGAAAACCAGCCTGATCTACTTGTAATTGTTGGTTCACATATTGCTGAAGCCTAGTTTGCAGAATCTTAAGCATAACCTTGCTGGAGTGTAAAATGAGGGCAATCATTTCGTAATTTGAACATTCCTTGGCATTGCCCTTCTTTAGGACTGGGAAGTAAACTGATCTTTTCCAATCCAGTGGCCAGTGTTGAGTTTTCCAAATGTGTTGGCATATTGAATGCAGTACTAGTGTATACCCATCATGTCAAACCAAGAAAAGAAGAAAAAAGTGGACTTTGATTTCATGCTTTTAAGGTACAATTGTGCTTTTTTTCTTCACAATTGGGATTTTTAAAGGAACATATATTATAATAATAATCATGTGGATTGTTTTGTTATCAAATTAGATGGTAAAGCATTTATGGTTATGATGCAATGACATTATAGCTATGCTAAAAGAATACAATTTAAATCAACATTACCAGACTAAACATGCATTACAATATCCACAGGAAAGCAATGGTCAGAAAAATAAAAAATAAATAAATGAAACAGAAGATATAATTACAGCAGAATTTCCTGAAAAAAAATTTAAAAAAAAAAAACAACAAAAACACTACAACCCAAGTAAGTTTCTGAGTGGCTCATTTGTTAGCTGAGCAAGAAAAGCCATTCCAATAGTGAGTTAACAAAATTGTGCTTGATTGAAGCAGCTGAAGAAATGTATAGAGAAAAAAGAAAGTTGTTTAAGACTATTAATTCATATAAATCATATGCTCAGGTATTGATATTAGTATTTGGCAATACCTATCTGTGTGAAAAGACATTTTTGAAGATGAAACATATAAAATCTCATTACAGATCAGCATTAACAGATGAACATTTGCAATCTATTTTCATGATAGAGAACACTAACTTTAAACCCTCAGTAAGAGAAATATTATCCCCCCAAAAAAGAATTCTATTCTTTTCATTAGTGGACTTGCATTACTAAACATTGTACTTACTTATTATTATATTTTGAATTTCATCAACAAAATATTTGTGGAAATTTTTTTCTTTCTTTTTATATCAGTACTTTCACAACATCTTCAATTTTGCCTCTTGGCCCATAAAGCCTAAAAATAGTTACTCTCTGGCCCTTTATAGACAAAGTTTGCACTCCCTGGTCTAGATAATCAACAAAACAATAAATCAAACAGATTTACGAGGTGCAAATGCTCACATTGAAGATTGAACAATAGGCTCTCACAAGTCAGTACAAGTTAGCACCAGTACACCTCTGAAAAATTTCTAGTTGATTCTAGAAAAATTCCTTCTGTTGATTATTTCCAATTTATCCTATATACGTCTTATTTGTACATAGTTGTTTACATGTTATCTCCTCCATTAATTAGCCTGTGACCTCCTTGAGAACTGGGACTGTTCTTAGCTTTTCTATGTACCCCCAGCATAGTATCTGACACACAGTAAGCACTTAATGTTTATTGTCTCACTGACTGATAAGAATCTCATATGATAGGCATATGTATATATATATATGTGTGTATGTGCACATATATATATATAGGCGTATGTGTATATATATATATAGGCAACTGGCCAACTGTTGAGGGTTTAAAGCATGCAAACATATCGATATAGATATCTAGACCTACATCTATCTATCTATCTATCTATCTATCTATCTATCTATCTATCTATCTATCTGTTCCCTACCTGGCTTCAGTTCTTAGAACATGTGCAGATGTTGTCTGCTTATTTCTAACCCAACCACATGGGGATTCTTGGGGGTTCTGGCCATGATGATTCAGTGTTGGTACTGTATGATGATGAAAAGTCTTCTAATTGGCTATGGAGACAGAAGAACTAGTGAGTCAGGAGTATCTGAGTTGGGACTAACTGAGTGAATGAAAGGTTTGACTTGCCAATCTCTGTCTAATCTCTGTGTCTTTTCTTTGGTGGCTGTGAATTTCTTTGAGCTGCTGGTGGTGGGGTGCAGAGGAGGATGGCTGCCCTATCTCATGCTTGCCTGCTCTGGGTCTTTGAGTATATGGCAACTTCATTTATTTTGTGTTTATCTTTTCTGATCTTAAAAGAATGAATATTCCAAAATGGATGTTCGCAGGTGACCTGGTGAATTTGGGAGGTCCAGAGATCCTATCAGAAGTTCCACCAGTGACCAGAATCCATACTTGTATCCACTGGAGCTGGCCCCTGGTACATTGCTATTTTTGTAGTTTGAGCCCACTTTCCCCAGGGATGTTGTGTGCACAAGGGATGAGTGCATCCCAGCTTGGGGGGGAATCTTTTGTACCAACTAATCTCTCTATGCTTTCTAAAAGCTAATGAAGTTCAGCTGATGCTGGTGGATGTGGGAGAGTGGGACTAATGGGACTCTTGACGAACAGTGTTAGAAGCCAGGACCCCTCAATGCTACCCCTAGAATGCTGAGAAGAGGAGTAATGGCCCCTCTGGGGACTCAACCTGCCATGGTAAGTGTGAGTTGGGCACATGGCCCCAGAGGAGGTACTACAACATTATATAGCAAGGGACATTAAGGCCACCCAATCCAACCTATGTGTAAATAAGAATCCCCCCAAAATAACTCCACATACAGTTATCTAGTATTGGTTTGAAGACCTCCAAATTGAGGAACCTGCTACACCTCACCCCACAAGATAGCCCATTATGGGATTGCTCTAATTATTTGTCAGTAAGCATTCATTAAGCACCTACTACATGCTAGGAACTTTGCTAAGCACTGGGGATATAAAGAAAGGCAAAAGACAGGCCCTACCCTCAAGGAGCTCATAGTCTAATGGAGGGAGACAACATGAAAACAAATATGTACAAACAAGATATAGACAGGATAAATTGGAGATAGTCTCAGAGGGAAGGAATGGCATTAGCATTAAGTGTGTTCAGAAAAGACTTCTTGAGGATCTGAGTTCAAATCTGGCCTCAGACAGATGACATTCACCAGCTGTGTGACTCTGGGTAAGTCACTTAACCCCAATTGCCTAACCAAAAAAAAAAAATCTCTAAGAAAACATTTCTAGTTATTTTTTTTTTAGGACAATTAGGGTTAAGTGACTTGCCCAGGGTCACACAGCTAGTACATGTCAAGTGTTTGGTCTGAGGCCAGATTTGAACTCAGGTCCTCCTGACTCCAGGGCTGGTACTCTATCCACTGCACCACCTAGCTACCCCTGAAAAGACTTCTTATAGGTGGTGGGATGTTAGCTGGGACCTTCCTCTCCACCCCCAGCCCCACAATGAAATGAGACAAAGGAAGCCAACCAAGGGATCTATTTCTAAGTCTCAGCAGGCCAAGGTGAGACATTAGAGGTGGAGAAAGAGGAAAGGGGACAAAAAGGGAAAGGAAAAATTAACATATTGGAATAAAAGAAATAAGTTTGCAGAAATGGCTTCAGAAGGGACAGCCAAATCAGACAGGGCAAGCAGCAAAGGATGAAGGTCTGGAGTATTAAACCTGTTCCAGACAACTGAACTCGACATTAGAGGATGTTTTGTACCATCAACAAAGACATTTTATCTGATAGAAGAGCTAGCATTAAGTGGTGGGCATGGGGAAATACAGAGATATGATGGAGAAAAGCCAATTTCAAGGAGCTGACAGCTTTTTTAAAGATCCTAAGTAATTATTTTTATGATGCTATATTGGTTTTATTTTAAATTATATATTTTTCAGAGAACAAAATATTCTATTTTCTTTACCTTCCATCTTGTCCTTGTAACAAATATACATAATCAAGCAAAACAAATTCCTGAATTGCCATGTTCAAAAAACATGTCTCATTTGGCACCACGAGTCCATTACAATGAGAAGGTAGAATCGTGGTTGGTTATTGCATTGATCAGAGTTCTTAAGTCTTTCAAAGATGTTTGTCTTTATAACGTTATTGTATACATTTCTAACTAGTTATTGAAAAGCCATATCATCTAGGCCCCAGCCTTCAGATAAAGCTATGTCTAACACATGCATCCCCCTAGCCCCTGTCTGAATCAGACAAATGCTGACATTTGAAGGAATTGGCAAGGGAGTTCATCTTGGCTGAGGATCCAAAACACCCCAAAGCAGGCATTGGCTGCTGCAGGAGCCGATGTAGTTTACCTGTCTCACATTTTCAGTCTGGCATCATTCTCTATGGAATGGTTCTATTACAGACTTGGAACAAAAATTTTCAACTCCCCTGATAAGAGTCAGTCACAGATAGAGCATTCTTTGCATAGCGGAACTCCTGGCCTTCTCCCCAATCCCCTTTTATCATTCATGGCAAAGATCACTTCTTAGCAAAGGTCAGTAGAGCACCATCATTCCACAGGGGGAAAGACTTGGATAGAATCCTAAGCATCTCCATCAGCAATGGTTAGTTTCTGAACCTGTGCCTACACCCCAAATAGCCCCCCAAAAATATGCAAGATGAAGAGAGTGATGACCGGTGATTCTGGTACGTAGGGCATGAACTTAAAATGTGCTTCTTATTGTTCAGCCGTGTCTGACTCTTTGTGATCCCACTTGGGGTTTTCTTGGCGAAGATACTGGAGTGGTTTGCTGTTTCCTCATCCAGTTCATTTTATAAATGAGGAACTGAGGCAAACAGGGTTAAGTGAGTTGCCCAGGGTCACACAGATAGTAAATGTCTGAGGCTGGATTTGAACTCAGGTCTACCTGACTCCAGGACCAGCATGCTATCCACTGTGCCACCTAACTTGCTCCAGGACAAACAGTGAGGAAGGCACCCTCAAATTGCTTTTTAAAATAATGATAATAGCTAGCATTTATATAGTACTTCATTGTCTGCCAAGCGTTTTACACATATTATTTCATTCAATCCTCCCAACAATATTATTGTCCCCACTTTACAGATTAGGAGACTGAGGCTGAGAGAGGTTAAATGACATGCTCAGAGGTACCTAATTGATAAATATCTAAGGTAGAATTTGAACTCAAGTCTTCTTCACTCTAGGTAAGGTGCTCTATCTATTGTGCTACCTAGAAGCCCTTCAAATTGATTTTTTTAAATTAAATTATATTTTATTTTCAGTTCTGATTTCTCTCTTTCTCTCCTTCTCCACTCATGAAGAAGGTAAGAAAAACAATGACCCTAATGAGTATGTATAGTTATGCATAACAAAATTCCACATTAGCCATACTGAAAGAAAGAGAAGGCAGGAAAGAAGGAAGGAAGGAAGGAAAAAAGGAAGGAAAGAAGAAAGAAAGAAAGAAAGAAAGAAAGAAAGAAAGAAAGAAAGAAAGAAA